>NW_026652324.1:0-50920 GCF_009828535.3 Hylobates moloch
GCAAAAACTGGAAGCATTCCCTTTGAAAACTGGCACAAGACAGGGATGCCCTCTCTCACCACTCCTATTCAACATAGTGTTGGAAGTTCTGGCCAGGGAAATTAGGCAGGAGAAGGAAATAAAGGGTATTCAATTAGGAAAAGACGAAGTCAAATTGTCCCTGTTTGCAGATGACATGATTGTATATCTAGAAAACCCCATTGTCTCAGCCCAAAATCTCCTAAGGTGATAAACAACTTCAGCAAAGTCTCAGGATACAAAATCAATGTACAGAAATCACAAGCATTCTTATACACCAATAACAGACAGAGAGCCAAATCATGAGTGAACTCCCATGTACAATTGCTTCAAAGAGAATAAAATACCTAGGAATTCAACTTACAAGGGATGTGAAGGACCTCTTCAAGGACAACTACAAACCACTGCTCAATGAAATAAAAGAGGATACAAACAAATGGAAGAACATTCCATGCTCATGGGTTGGAAGAATCAATATCGTGAAAATGGCCATACTCTCCAAGGTAATTTATAGATTCAATGCCATCCCCATCAAGCTACCAATGACTTTCTTCACAGAATTGGAAAAAACTACTTTAAAGTTCATATGGAACCAAAAAAGAGCTCGCATCGCCAAATCAATCCTAACCCAAAAGAACAAAGCTGGAGGCATCACGCTACCTGACTTCAAACTATACTACAAGGCTACAGTAACCAAAACAGCATGGTACTGGTACCAAAACAGAGATATAGATCAATGGAACAGAACAGAGCCCTCAGAAATAACGCCACATATCTACAACTATCTGATCTTTGACAAACCAGACAAAAATAAGGAATGGGGAAAGGATTCCCTACTTAATAAATGGTGCTGGGAAAATTGGCTAGCCATATGTAGAAAGCTGAAACTGGATCCCTTCCTTATACCTTAGACAAAAATTAATTCAAGATGGATTAAAGACTTACATGTTAGACCTAAAACCATAAAAACCCTAGAAGAAAACCTAGGCATTACCATTCAGGACATAGGCATGGGCAAGGACTTCATGTCTAAAACACCAAAAGCAATGGCAACAAAAGCCAAAATTGACAAATGGGATATAATTAAACTAAAGAGCTTCTGCACAGCAAAAGAAAACTGCCATCAGAGTGAACAGGCAACCTACATAATGGGAGAAAATTTTCACAACCTACTCATCAGACAAAGGGCTAATATCCAGAATCTACAATGAACTCAAACAAATTTACAAGAAAAAAACAAACAACCCCATCAAAAAGTGGGCGAAGGACATGAACAGACACTTCTCAAAAGAAGACATTTATGCAGCCAAAAGACACATGAAAAAATGCTCATCATCACTGGCCATCAGAGAAATGCAAATCAAAACCACAATGAGATAACATTTCACACCAGTTAGAATGGCCATCATTAAAAAGTCAAGAAACAACAACTGCTGGAGAGGATGTGGAGAAATAGGAACACTTTTACACTGTTGGTGGGACTGTAAACTAGTTCAACCATTGTGGAAGTCAGTGTGGCAATTCCTCAGGGATCTAGAACTAGAAATACCATTTGACCCAGCCATCCCATTACTGGGTATATACCCAAAGGACTATAAATCATGCTGCTATAAAGACACATGCACACATATGTTTACTGCGGCACTATTCACAATAGCAAAGCCTTGGAACCAACCCCAATGTCCAATAATGATAGACTGCATTAAGAAAATGTGGCAGATATATGCCATGGAATACTATGCAGCCATTAAAAATGATGAGTTTATGTCCTTTGTAGGGACATGGATGAAACTGGAAACCATCATTCTCAGTAAACTATCACAAGGACAAAAAACCAAACACCCCATGTTCTCACTCATAGGTGGGAATTGAACAACGAGAACACATGGACACAGGAAGGGGAACATCACACTCCAGGGACTGTTGTAGGGTGGGGGGAGGGGGAGGGATAGCATTAGGAGATACACCTAATGCTAAATGACGAGTTAATGGGTGCAGCACAACAACATGGCACATGGATCCATACGTAACAAACCTGCACATTGTGCACATGTATCCTAAAACTTAAAGTACAATAAAAAAATTGCTAAAAAAAAAAAGAATGATAATAGTGATCATCCTTTTTGTTCTAGTTCATACAGAAAAAGCTTTCAGCTTTTTCCTAATCTTTTTTTTTTCCTGTGAGTTTTTTTTATATATGGCCTTATTGTGTTAATGTATATTCCTTCTATATCTAAGTTGTTGTGAGTTTTTATCATGGAGGAGGGATGTTGAATTTTATCAAATACATTTTTCTGTGTCTATTGCGATGACTATTTGGTTTTTATCCTTCATTCTGTTAATGTGGTTTATCACATTTATGGTTTTATCTATGTCGAACCATCCCTTGCATTCACACTAATCATGTTGCATACATTTTCAATGTGCTGTTGGATTCAATTTAGTAATGGAGGCATTGGCAGCTGTAAATTTCCCTCTAACCATAGTTTAGCTATATCCCATATACTTTGCTGTTTTCTCAGTCTTCAAGCAATGAAAAATAGGAGAAGAAAATAACCAAGTGGATAAATCGTTCATTCTCCCTCCTGCACTAATCAAGGAATCTGACCCTCAGTGATACAATGTAGTACATTCTGAAAATCTTAGTCGGTAAAAAACTAAGCTACGGTTGTATTTGCTTGAAAACTTACAGCTAACAATGAAACAGATGACCTATTGGTTTTTCCTTCCTCTTTGGCATCTGTTTATCTCTACTGTTGTTGCACTTGACCCTCCAATAAAACGTTACCCTATAATTGCTGTATCAGGATCTGTGTTCTAAAACACCCAGGCTAAGATGTACATGGTAATCACAATGTATACATTTGCTAAGAGTCCTTAAATGTTATGTCCATTAACCGTGTGGAAAATTGGAGTATTATCATAGATTTAAATCTTTAATTCAATATCAGAAACCAAAAAAAAGAGAAAAAAATTATTCTACTATCTCAATGCAGCTGGGATCTGTGCTCTCCTCTACATGTCTACAAATTCTACCTAGGTTTACAAATTGTCTCTTTTTTCATCTTATCTGGACAAGCTTATTAGCTTTCTAAACAGGGTGCCACCACCAGATATATCATTTTCAAACTCTGCAATAATGATTTTAAAAAAATTGATTCATATTATCTTACTTCATGTCACTTACTTTCTTTTTGATAAGTTTTGTCCCTTTTCATTTTTGTCATTTTAATCTATAATTTATATCAATATATAATTGAAATTGGTTGAATGGATAAAATCCAGATATAGCTTAGTTTATGACCAGTTTATGGGATTTTAAGAAAAAAATTATGACTATATCCTATTCTCACTTTCAGAATCTATCCATGAATATATCAGTACTCAATATACATATATATTATTTATATATAGATATATATGTACCACATATATTATAAATATATATTATGTGTATTGAGTACTGAGGTATTAATGAACTCATATTCATTCATATATTCATAATATATAAATATATGTTTATGTATATATATTTATCCATTGATATATTATAGTACATAATGTACTATAAATAATATATGTGTAAAAACTGAGTACTGAAGTATTCAATGGTAGATTCTGAAATATAAATTTATATTATATATAATGTAAATATAATACATCTGTGTGTATTCATAAATGAACCTCCTATCTCTCTGCACTCATTTTTTACTGCTTCCCTAATCTGTGCTGTAATCTCATCTTTCTGAAGTAAATTATTTCTCTATATGTACCAGATACATGCTATAAACATTCACAATTTTTCTATTCTCATTTACTGTTCTTTGCTTAGAACATCCTCCATGGATGGATTCACCTGGCCAAGCTCAGTTCACTTTTTAAGGCTTAGCATAAATATCAAACTCCAAACACAATTTTTCCCTCTTCCTTATCCTGAGATTGTTATTCTTTGAAGTTTCTTAGGGCTATGGACATAGCTCTTCCATCACATTGCATATACCCATCTCTCTTTCAACTGTAAGATTCTTGAAGGCAGAAACCATGTCCCATGTCCCATGTGCCTCTCTGCGCCCTGAGTTTAAAAAGTTACTTGGCCAAAAGAATCACTAAAATGTTATTGAATTAAATTGATTCCTTGCTATAAAACACACATTTTTATAGAGAATGGGCTGTAGATATTACTGTAAAATTTCAAGCATAAAGCACAAAAAAGAAGGCACATTTGTCGTCATTAGACAAAATAGACAAATCTGTAAATATATACTCAAAAGTAGCTATCTTGCCACATTTCTCATAGCTTTAAAGGAGAAGATTGCTTAAACACTGGAAGACAACATAATGGAGAAATGTTCCACAGTTTGGATTCCATTTGTGCTTGGTAGTTGAAGACAAACCACTGGAAAAAATGGTGGTAATGATAATAAAATCATTCAGCCTAAAATGACTTGGGTGTATGAATTCAAAAGCCACAGGGTCTTTTTCTCCAGTGATTCAAGTTAACAAAAGATACTCTGATATGCTGCATAGTTTACCTTGTAATTTTTTTAAAATCTAAGAATCTATCATGGTGGCTGAAGGTTTTAAAAAATTGATAGGCAGACTTTAATGTAATTTTTAATACTATATTCTATGTCCCCTGACTTCAAAATTGTAGCACATTTTACACGCCATTATCAGTGGTAACAGATCACAGAATACTTTTGAAATAAGCATACCTTCTTACTGTTTACATTTTTAAATCCCTTTAAGTACTACTATGGGATATAAAAATGCACTGCAATTCCTTTATAGCTATATAAATGCTGTGGGTTAAATTGTCCAAACTGTGTACATCTCAACTACTTGATGTGAAATGCATGCTGTTTATTTCTATAGAATGAAAAACAAGGTAAATATTAACTCAATTTTTTTGTTTTACTCTTACAGGTAACAAATTCATTTCTCTTCAAACTGAAATAAGTAGTTTTAAGAAAATACTTTTCAGTTTTGGGTTTAAAGCAAAACATATTAATAAAATATTAACAATATGATTACTGTCTATATGTTAAAATTTATATGTTACAAGAAGGGCATGTTCAAAGGTTAAAAATAGCTTGAGTGGAAATTTAAAATGAAGTTTTCTCTTCTTAGTTAGAAACTAGAGTTGAAAGAGATCTACACAAGTAAAAAATCACCTCTTTTGTTGTACTATGCTTCTATATTTAGTTATGTCTATGTATACATAGACACACGTCTACACATATACCTATAAATACACGGGTGTGTGTGTGTATCTGTGTGTTTTATAGTTAATGATATATTTTGCAGATCTCAGAAAAATGGGTTGCTAGAGCCAATGGGAGAGTAAAAATGTCAGAGAAAGGGGAACAATTTTGGAAACATTACGAGAGAGGCAACTTGGAGACAACAAGAACAGGGAATGGGATTTGGGATTGAGTTCGTTTTTAATGAGAGTATTCTCTACCACCTCCCAGTGGAATCATCAGAAAACTCAAGACCACTAGATACCTTTTGGGAGTAATTGAATTTTTAATGTTATCTGTGAAAAGTGTTTTGTTTTATTTCAGTGTTAATGTGTGTAAAAACAGAGGTGGCTTGCTAAATCAGCCCTCAGTATTAAAATTCATTCATGTCTTCAGCAAATGCTATTGAAGGCATACCCCATGCCAGCCATTCATTGACTGGCTGTGATATTATGTTGATGAGGCAGATATCATCCCAGACTTCAAGGGGCCCTTGACATGTGCCTGGCTGTGGAAACATATTCCATGTGTGTACAGACAAATTAATTGCAAAGGAGAATGATAAGGGTCAATAAATTCAAAGGCACCAGGTGCCCTGCATACACATAGACCAGGCATATATCCTAGTTTGGGGATGCGTCTCAATTCCTAGAAAAAACTTAAAGCCTGGTTTTATTATACAATTTGATTTTGAAATTTTTAATTACTCACTGAATATAAATATATACCAAATTATGAATTATTTAGTTTTCATGCACGGAAACACATTGTAGAAAGAACATGGACACACATTGTAGAAAGAACATGGACATTGATATTAGACACTTATAATTCTAGATCTCCCTAACTTGTTAATATGTAGAATATAATTCTAGATCTCCCTAACCTTGTTAACCACACAGGTTAATATGTAGGAAATTAACTCACCAATCTGTTTCCTCTCCTGCAAAGCAAAGCTAACGCAAACTTTGTAGGTTGTGATTATCAGACATGTAAGGCAGCTAATGCAGTTCCTGGTACTGTCCAATAAGCATTTGGTAAATGGGAGTTATTGCAGAACTTTGCAGATGTTTTAATACGCAAGTGTGATTGTGAATTTCAAAGAGGGGTCTAGAGTTTATGGTACTTCCCCAACTTAATTCATTTAAAGAATATCAATTAAAATTTTGTCAAACACAAAATATGAGGCTGCTTGTTTTCTTTAGGAGTAAAGCAGCCCAAGGGAGTATAACATCAAAACTTATTGACCACACACTTGCCCTATCAATTTTAAAAAAATCAACATAACGTGAATGCAGTTTTCATAGATGAACAATTTAGTAATAATTATAAACAAAGACAAGGTGTTACCATATTGTGGGATATTTTATGTATAAGTAATTATGCTCTGTAATATTTAAACATTTTATATGTTAATATCATTTTTAAATGCTGACTTCTAAAAAACTGGCTGTATAATATGCTGGCACTTTGCTACCTCCGCATTCATTCTGAATTAATGTACTTCAGAAATTCGTTTGGAAGACATAACTGCATTTTTATCTCTAACATATTTTAATTGGTTATAACAATTAAATGTAACAGATACCATCAAAAATAACTTTATCCTGCATCATTATTGTTGTTGCTGTTGTTCTGATTAAATGATCTTCTTACTTTAAGTATACTTTAAGTATTTTATGGTAACTTCTAGACAACATTCTTTGGCAGTCATAACTTTCTGAGGAAGAGAAAGCAAATTCATAATTATTATCTAACATGAAATACTAGAAAGTGATGCTGATAGTTCAGAAACGTGTTTTGCCTTAAACAGTGTGGCCAAATGCTGAGCTTTTTCCAAGCCAACAGTCCCAAAATATAACCTGGTAAACAGTTGCCAGTCTGTCAGTCTTCCAGTCCAGAACCAACTTAATAACAACAATCCAGTCAAACCATCCCCTTCTCAAGCAGGAGACTCTGTGGATTCCTCATTTCACAAATGTCAATGCCAGCTTGGCTCTCTAATCTCTCCCCTCATATGGCTGTCTCTCTGATGAACCTTGTTTAATTAACTATTTGCCTATTTCTCCTCTGTCCTGAACACTTTATTGGAAAGGATTTCTGTAGCCTCCCAAGTGCTCAAATAATGGTTTTCAGCCACTGTTCATTGAGACCCCATTATCCTTCTCAAGCCCAGATGGAGCTAAATCAGGCAAGACCTGGGGTTAGCTACTTTGTATTGGCTTTCCAAGTGCATATCTTATGTATTAGAGAATATATACTCTAAGGTGGCAACCTTAGAGTATATATTCTAACTCAGATGCAAATTTTAGTGCAAATCTAAGATTCTTTTAGCAATTTAGCCTGAAGCAATAATGGGATAAGTGTGCAATTATCCAAATGAAGTAATCACAAGTGTATGACTCATAATTGCATTGTTTATGAACATTTAAAACTATCCTGGCTGGATGTGGTGGCTCACGCCTGTAATCCCAGCCCTTTAGACGGTCAAGGCAGGAAGATCACTTGAGCCCAGGAGTTCCAGACCAGTCTGGGAAACAGCAAGAACCCGTCTCAAAAAAAAAGAGAAAATTTCCCAATTGTTCAGTAATGTAAGAATAATAAAATGACAACTATGGAATACAAAGTGATGCCATTAAGAATAATTAGGTACATTTTTATTGATCTGAATATATTTTCAATATACATTTTTATTAAAAAATGTTATAAAACAATATGTACAAAATGAAGATATATTAATAAAAATGAAACACACATATTTATATGTGTGTATATGTGTGTATGTATGCATATATATACACACACGAGATTAGACACTACAACGGTACTAGTGTTTATATCAAGGCAGTAGGATTATATGTGAATTTTACAAATTTTTTTTCAGATTTGTATTTTTTATCATGAACATTAATTACTTGTGTAATATTAATTTATGTAATACTTTAGAACTTTTAATCATGTTCTTGTTCTTCTTTCTCAAAATATTTTATAAAAGATCACAAACTCAAACTATTCTCCACATCCCACTTTTGCTGGCACCCCATTTCTCTTTCCTTTATTTAGACCTAATCCTCTTAGAATATCTGTCCTTTTTTTTCCATTTCCTTACTTTTAAAGCAGTTTTCAAATTGTTCTAATCACCATATTCCATTGAAGTTCTTGATGAAAGTGATCAATAAATATTTGTGGCTAAATATATGTAATTAAAATTAATTTCTTGAGTCTCTTGGTCTCGGTGCATTGTTGACCCCTCTCCCCCAAACAGGTGCTTCTACGACATCCTGAACTTTCACATCACAGCATGCATGAAACTTGAATTGATTGTTTAATTTTCTCCCCTCCAATTGAACCATAAGATCCATAAAGGAAAGATACAATCAACTTGATTCTTAATACTAGGCCCTAGCCCAGTGTCTCATATATACTAGGTGACCAACACATATATATCAACTAAACTAATGAATAAACAATATATTGTTTAAAAAGAACATGATCATCCTGAAATGATAGCTTTTCATCGATATTCTATTCTAGTTTCAGGAATCTGAATAATTTAAATGTTACCCTTCTCAACGAAGACCCTGTAACAGTTGTCCCTTTTGGCACCAAGGACCGATTTCATGAAAGACAATTTTTTCCACAAGATGGGGTGGGGCAGTGGATGTTTTGGAATGATTCAAGCACATTACATGCATTACATTTATTGTGCACTTTATTTCTATTATTATTACATTGTAATATATAATGAAAAATTGTACGACACACCATAATGTAGAATCTGTGAGCGACCTGAGCTTATTCTGTTGCAACTAGAAAGTCACATCTGGGGGTGATGAGAGACAGTGACAGATCATCAGGCATTAGATTCTCATAAGGAGCATGCAACCTAGATCCCTTGCATGCACAGTTCACAACAGGGTCCACACTCCTATGAGAATCTAATGCCACTGTTGATGTGACAGGAATCCTCCTGCCAGAGGATCTCAGGCTGTAATGCCAGCAGTGGGGAGTGGCTATAAATAGAGATGAAGCTTTACTCCCTGGCCTGCCACTCACCTCCTGCTATGCAGCCTGGTACCAGTCCATGGCCTGGGGCCTGGAACCTGGGGACCCAGGAACCCAGTAAAAAAAATCAGAGATTTTTACTGGAAAGTAGGTACAGTGAAGTCTAGTTTTACTACAGCTTAATAGAGAGAGGAAACAGCCTCAGAAGGGATATATCAATTTTCTAAAATCACTGGTAGAAACAGTAAAGAATTTGGTTGGTTTCCCTCTCCCATTCCCAATCTGTGCTCCTATCAATCAAATATGTTATATAAGTTTAACCCACGCACCAGAAGATGGAAAAAGAACAACAAAAACACAGGGCTGTTGAGATTTATTGAACATAGATCACATCAAAGACATATAGCTGCAAAGAATCTAATTAAAATTTGTTATTTCAACTGGTCAGCTGTATTCTTTCTGTACAATTAGGGGTTGTGATTTTATTTAAACCAAGTTCCAATATTCCCTCCCACTGCCAGGTCACTGACAGAGCAACACTTGGCAATTGGGAGGAGAATGTAGACAACACTTCCCTCAGCATTCTTTCTGGGATGGCTGTTTGGGCTAAAATTGCAGCCTCTGCTTCACATATGTTATACCTGTCTATATATTTAACTGCTGCAGACAGGGAATTCCTCTCTATGATTTGAATGTTAGCTGATTATTGATTATGGAAGAAATGGTGCTCTCTGGAGTAACTATACCCATTTTTCCCATGTGACACGTGTGCTTGGACTGATGATCTTTCAGTCTTCTTTAATGAGTTTCTCAAACAAGCATTATAAAGTGAAAAGAAAAGTGCATTTGGCTTTCTTCAAAATTCTAGCAATTTGTTCTATGGCACAGAGTGTATAGGGTGAAACGCTATGAATAATAGGACTCTATTCATTCAAGATGAAAGCGGGATTAGAGTTTTGTTCCCTGACTGTACCTCTGTTGCTTAGATTGCTAAGAAAAGCTTTATTTGTTAAATGTAGAATTCACAAAGATAATGCTTATTAATTCAATATAATTCATAAATAGGAGTGTAATTCATTCTGTCCTCACTGTACGTGAAAGGAAGATTCTCTGCACAGGAAGCTCACACTGACCTTAAGACAACTATGGACTTGGCCTTGAAAATCAAATAACTTACCTTCTCTAAATCATCATAGTGTTTATTTATGTCATTATTAACTATTTGACCATAAAAATTTTTAAAGGCAAAGGGACTGTTTTCATTTGGTAACAAATTAATTTAGATTACAGGTAGACAATGCCAACTCCTCGTTTTTGTTGTTGTTTTTGTTTTGTTTTGAAGAAAGCTGTCAAATCAGTCATTTATTCTTTTTTAATGACAAGGAACTGGTTGAATGACAGAAATATTTTCCTTCAACAGGTCAAACAATACCATCTATTGTACTATAGTTAACACTGGGTTTCCCTTTCAATGGGATATGATACAGAATTTCAAACACTCTTAGGAAGAAAGAAAAGACAACCTTCTTCATATTGTTCAGCATCTTTCTTTACGTTATGCACTTGTATTAGTCCATTTTCACACTGCTATAAAGATACTACCCCAGGATGGGTAATTTGTAAACAAAGGAGGTTTAATTGACTCACAGTTCCACAGGCTGGGGAGGCCTCAGGGAACTTACAATCATGGCGGAAGGGGAAGCAAGCACCTTCTTCACAAGATGGCAGGAGAGAGAGAGGAGTGCAGGGGAAAGCACAACTTATAAAACCATCAGATCTGATAAGAACTCACTATCACAAGAACAGCATGGTGGAAACTGCCCCCATAATCCAATCATCTCCCATTAGGTGCCTCACTCAACATGTGGGGATGACAATTAGAGATGAGATCGGGTGCAGACACAAAGCCAAACCATATCAGCACTGTACTAGACAGGGTGCCTTACTTTAGCTCATGTAATTTTCTTAATAATATATGAAATAGGCTTTATTAATCCTGCTTTTCAGATGAACAATTTGACGTTCAATAAATTAGTTATCGGCCAACATTGCCCATTTAGTAAGTGGCAGGGAAACACACATACATACACACATTTCTTCCTTCTAACTGAAAAATTTGTTGTCTTTGGACTACACAGGTTTTAACTTAGGGCCACACTAAAGATAAAATATACGGAAGGAGATAGAAACATGCTTAACATGAATGGGCAGGGGAAAAAACAGAACAATGAAAGCCTTTATATAAATGGTTTCACTTTGTTACATAGTCTGACTTTGTAATAAGTGTTCCAGTGGGTCACGACCCTCTGCAGAAGCTCCTGAGCTGGAGTATGAGCTTGATGTTAAAAACAGGGTGAGGAAGTGACACAGCATTAATCACTAATCAACTTCTTTTGCTCCTGCCTTTTCTTATCATTATATTATTTCTGCTATGAATTTTTCATATTCAGTTATTTTTAACGTATGTAATATTTTATCTCCTGAGGGTATTATAGACTGTTTTAAAAAATCTTTTATTCTGCTCTCTGTATTGTCTCTGTTTCTCACAAGCTCATTTGTTTTACATTGGAGAATTTCCTCCAATGTATGTTGATCCTTGGCTGATGGTGCATGGTTCAGAGTAAAACATATAAAAGCTGAAATGAAATTTGGCAGGAGGACACGCTAATGAGGGCACTCATTGTTTACCTAAGTCAACTAGAGAGTGATTAGATAGTAATTGGTATTTTTTTTTATTGGAAGGCCTTTCCATAATTGAGTATCTATAAGCATTTAATTTTGTGACTGAGCCTGAGGGTAATCTTCACCTCTGGAGGTAGACATAGTGTAATCCTGGATGCTAGTGGTTTTTTTTGTTGTTGTTTTTTCAGCTTAATAAAGAGAAAGAGGCTATAGCAGTTCTCAACACTATGCACATTGACTTTCAAACATTTCGTTGTTATCAGCATGGTATCTCTTCTCTATTCTCAGCTGTCCAAACATCTCTGCTAAGTAAACTCCACTATACTTTGGAAATGAGAATAAGTAGTCACTTGGCTAGGTGGAATGGAGCGAAATATCTGGAAGTCTAATATTTATGTATCCAAGTTTTCTAGGATCCTCTTTTCAGCCTTGCCTTACCTTTACATTCCAGAGATTCTTAATGGCCCCAATCTCTGAGGCTTTCTGAGTTTAATTCAGTTTAGTTTTCCACTTTGTTGATCTCTCCCTATCCTCCTGCCAGGTTTGGATATCTGCTTGCTTCTGTCTTCTGAGTCAGTTCCTACTTATTCATCTGCTCTTAACATCTTGTAACAAAGACAAATTATCTCTAAGCAACTACGTTTTCTTCATTCCTGGACACAGAGCTGGTTTATATTTCTGAGCCTGCTGTATAGCCATGCAAATGAGTCGTGGTGATGAAACACAATGGAGGTAATGCATGCCATGCACAGGTATTGTGCAGTGTGGCCTTTGACATGTAACTGCATTCTCTTTCACTCTTCCTTCTGAAATAATTTTGGAAGCCATACATAAGATAGAGGTGTGCTATGGGTGAATTGTGCAATTGTGAATTGCGCCACCTCCCCACTGAAATATGCTGATGCCCTGTATTAGTCCATTCTCACACTGCTGTGAAGAAATACCAGAGATTGGGTAATTTATAAATAAAAGAAGTTTAATTGACTCAGAGTTCTGCATGCCTGGGTTGGCCTCAGGAACTTACAATCATGGCAAAAGGCACCTCTGCTCAGGGTGGCAGGAGAGAGAAATGAGTGCTGAGCAAAGAAGGAAGCCCCTTATAAAACTATCAGATCTCATGAGAACTCACTCACTATCACAGCATGGGGAAAACTGCCGCCATGATTCAATTATCTCCACTTGGTCCTTCCCTTGACACGTGGGTTTATCGCAATTCAAGGTGAAATTTGGGTGGGGAAACAGAGCCAAACCATATCATGCTCTAAAACCCAATGTGACTGTTATAGGGTTATAGGGTGACTGTTATAGGGATATAGGGACTTTAGAATGCAATTAAGGTTAAATGAAGTCATAGGTTGGTTCCCTAATCTGATATTATTCTTCTTATTAAAAAAAATTAAAGCATGCTCTCTCTCTCCACTATGTGAGGACACAGCGTGAAGCTAGTTGCTTGTAAGCTAGGATCCTTTAACAGAACCATGCTGACGTCCTGATCTCAAACTCCTGCCTCCATAACGGTGAGAAAATAAATTTCTGTTGTTGAAGACATGTAGTCTGCGATATTGTGTTATGGCAGTCTGAGATGACCAATACAAGGAGCCACAGATAGAAGGAGTTTGTATCTCTGAATCATTTCTTGGAGAATTGCCAGCTAGGCAGGAATATCCATTAGGACTTTATGCAAGAAAAAAAATAGCTTCTATTGTGATGTGCCACTGAGAAATTGGAACTTACCTGCCTAGTATAACAGCTCATATTACTTTAACAATTTACATTTCTCATTGCCTGTGGTCTCCTATCTATTTCTGTCATCCTTGTGGATTTTATACTTTATTGTCATTTAGAAGACTGTTGAGAGGGAGGGGCAGTGAGCATGTATGTTTTATTCACTATTCACTTTGTGTTACTAAATCTATTCAGCTCATGAACTTTTAATTTTGCTTCCCTGTTTTGGCAGGGTGCTCAGACCTTAGACTTAATGAAATCCTTTGTTTTTTAGTTTGTTGATTCCTTTAGCATAATCTCTTACACATTATCATGTATTCATTCATTCATCTCATTTCTGACTGCTTCATGATCACACAGTATGAGTAAGCTCTAGTATACAAGATTCTATCTATGAGACACACAGTATCATCTTTCAGCTTCATTTAGAGTATTTACATCTGTTAGATTTGGTGCACTGGAGTGAAGAGAAAGGGGCATTTTATCTCCAAGATCATATTAAGTACTAGGGAATCCAATTCTGATAAGATGAAAAATAATGATTAAAATCATGTTTCCTTGGAGCATGTCTCACTCTCAGATATTAAACATTTTCTCACAGGGGAATTTGAAGACGTAACAAAAGATGTATGTCCTTGATTCCTATGGGGTGTACCTTCATTCCTTCATACTCGTGAAGGAGAGACCACACAAAAAGAGACATCTGCTTCCCTCCCTACAGGGATTTGTATTGGGTACTGTTCTTCTTTTCTTAAAGCCTATATATTTCTTAACACCTCATGGTTTAATAGCCATGCAAACTCATAGCTTACTTACTTGTCTTCTCTGCTAGGGGAACTGATCTAATTGGGCCATATTCTTAATACTGAATGGTGTCATTTTTCCTCAAGGATAAGTAAGAAATGCACTGGTTTTCAAGGTCCATGCATCAGGTCCACCTAAACAAAGTCTCTTGGAAATAGTAAAATTGTAATGAGGCTAGGATTGTCCCTGCTCTTTTCTACTTGGGATTGACTAAATAAGTGAGTTAGAATAGGCATTTGTTCTGAATCACTTTGTCTTCAACTCAGCAAAGCAGAAGCCAACTATGAGGCTTCTGGTCCAAGCTACATTCTCCAATCCAGCTTGATATGGTTTGGCTGTGTCCCCACCCCAATCTCATCTTGAAGTGTAATCCCTATAATCCCCACGTGTTGAGGGAGGGAGGGACCCAGTGGGAGGTGACTGGATCATGGGGGCATTTTCCCCCATGCTGTTCTCATGATAGTGAGTGTGTTTTCAGGATATCTGATGGTTTATAAGTGTTTGAGGCTGGGTGCGGCGGCTCACGCTTATAAACCCAGCACTTTGGGAGGCTGAGGCGGTGGATCACCTGAGGTCAGGAGTTCAAGACCAGCCTGGCCAACATGTTGAAACCCCATCTGTACCAACAGTACAAAATTAGCTGGGTGTGGTGGCACACACCTGTAATCCCAGCTACTGGGGAGGATGAGTCAGGAGAATTGCTTCAACCTGGGAGGTGGAGGTTGCAGTGAATGAACCGAGATCGGACCATTGCACTACAGTCTGGGTGACAAAGCACCACTCCATCTCAAAAAATAATAATTAAGTGTTTGAATGTTCCTCCTTCACATGCTCACACTCTGTCCTGATGCCTTGTGAAGAAGATGCCTGTTTCCCCTTCTGCCATGATTGTAAGTTTCCTGAGGCTTCTCATGCCATGAGGAACTGTGAGTTAATTAAACCCCTTTCTTTTATAAATTACCCAATCTCAGGTATTTCTTTTTAGCAGTCCAAAAATGGACTAATATGCAGCTTTACCACAAGTTTAGAAAGCTTACTTTAATTTTGTTTTTTAACTTTGTGAATATTGTCCTCATTAGCTAGAACCCATAAGCAAGAATACATGAAGACACTCCAAACTCCAATAAAATTACTATATTTTTGTCAATAGTCACTACCTCTTGCTAAAATCCTGATACAAAATTCCTGAAATTAACAGATTCTTGGTTGGGCAAATCTTCTAGGTTTTAAAATAGGAAAGTCTTTCAGTTAGTGAAAACTATATTTAGATTCAAAGTCACTGAAAACATAGAGTTCCTTTTGATTATAAAAGAGGATCATATAATACTAGAGCAGGAAGAACTCTGAAAGTCTGTTATAGTTTCCCTTGTTCATCGTACACATGGGGAGAAGCTTTTATATATTTGATGGAAGCTTCAGCCATGGGTAATAGCTCTGCGATCATTGGCAGCAGGCTGAGCTTTCTCCCTATTGCATTGGCTGGCTAGAGAATAATAAATAAAATTTTTAAAACACCTGGATTTCTAACCATGAAAAACCTAATTGTTCAAAAAGTATTTTTGTTTCCACTGCCAACCTAATGCTAAGTCATGCAAAAAACTGAAACTAAAAATGGACAAAAACCTAGATCTCTTTTAAATCATAAGTAATGTACCCTACAAATAACTCTATTGTGAAATCCCTTCTTCGGAACAGATATGCTAAGTATCCTGAGAGGATGGATAATAAACTCCATTTTGGGCTTGGAAAATTACGGGAGATATTCATGAAGAAATAATATAGGGATACTATCGTTGTTATTTGTATCTTTTAAAACATGTTAGAAGTAAAGGAATCCTAAAGGAAGAAGGAAAAAAGTAGTGAAGAAGCTAGGCAGTGAAGATGGGGTGGTAATGCAGATCGTGTTAAGAGTGGCAGTGCATCTGAGCTTGCTGGGGATGAAGATGGCAGTTGTAGAATGAAGTGATAACAGAATCATTTGAGAGGTGGCAGTAGACATAGTATGGTAGGAGGTAACTTAATCTCGAAGTCTATAATAGAGTACATATGGCTTAGACTCTATCCTATCATGTTTCCAGGAAATAAGCATTGTAAATATTACATTCAAACACGTTTGAAAGCTCATTGCTATTGCTTTTGGACTACCACTTAAATGAACTCTTGCTATGGGGGATTGGTGCAAAGTGAAGGTGTCAAATTGCTGTATACAGTATGATATAAATTAATGATATAGAAGATGATCTATAAAAATGTTCAGACAAAGATTTACAGTTTTATAGCAAAACATTGTATTGTTCCATGTTTGAAATTGATTTTCTTTCAGGAATTCTTGTTTCTCAAATCAGTAATGTGCGCAAGTATGTGGTGCCACTTTGATAATGTTTAAAATGCCTGTTCCCATTCTTCAAATGACACATAAAAAGTAAAAATAAACAAGGGATTATTTCTGACGTGTTTGACTTAATTTTTGACTCTGAGTTCAATTTACCAAAGGAAAAATCATATAAACTAGTGCATAGCCTTGTGTTGTGGTGGGGGGGTAATTTATTTGACTGCCATTTGTGCTGTGTTTCTTTGGACGATGGTCCACATATACAAAAAAATTGAAAAGCATTCTGTTGTCAATGTAGATGGGCATGAGCCTCTAAAGACCTTCATTCTCCCAAATGTACTTAAGTGTTATAAAAAGAGGATAATAGCATGAACATTTGCTTTAGTGTTTATGAGCCAGACATTGGTTTATTTCATTTAACCTTTATAAAAATTTATGATACAAATAATAAAATAATAATAACATCACTTTTGAGGAAGCAGATTAAAAAGTGTTTGTCAAAATCAGAACATGCATTCTGTTCTATCTAAAAGTAAGCTCTATATTCCTTCATTGTGCTCATAATGGGCTTAAAAATAATGAAACACAGATGTAATTTCAATAAACAGCACTGAAAAGACTTTATAATGTATATCCCAAATGGATTTTGCCCTTGATGTCTATCTCATTTTGGTTTCATTTGTGATGAATTATTAAATGAATGTATTATTATCTTGTTTACCTCTTTTATATAGTTAGGTTAATTTTGGATTCTTATGATTAATTCAGAGGTCACAGTCAAAATAATTAACAATCAATACAGCATCACTGCACCAACCCACCACCGAGAGTGGAGGCCAGCTGTAAAGAATCTTTCAGGAGGATGTCACAGTGTACGGATTTGTATCCGCCCCAAAGTTATGTTCTCTTTTACTAACACATTAACTCCTTTGTTTTACTATATGTTTTTAAAAGTTCTGGACTTTTAAATAAGTTATTTTTTCAGGTGTAATGTGCATACATTATAAAATCTACTTTTAAATGTATATTTCAATAATTTTTGACAGAGATGTGCCCTCACCACCAAAACAAAGATATGGATTATTTCTAACACATATAGACTTCTTTTAAGGAAAGAAACAATTCTAGATGAATTCAGAAGATGGTGAGAGAACAATTACTAACTATAAAATCATTAAGCATTCAATTATTGTTAACACCCACATTGGTTTCTTTGTTGCAAGTAAAAAAATGACAAGTTTTGAACTTTCTGGCTCTTTCTTTACATTAGCTAGGTATGAAGGCAAGTTAGAAGTTGGGAGAAGGATGAGAGGCATTAATAATGCATAGAAGTCCCAAGTGCTATGTTTTAATGTGCTAATGCTTCTACAAATATTAACCTTATTCTAAGAAAAATAAGTTTCAGATAATGAAAGAAACCTGGTCACAGAGAGTAAAATGACTGCTAATTGCATTTAAAGTAGTTTAGCTAACTTTTTGGTAATATTCTACATCATTTCCAAGTTATATTTATTTAGCCCCATTAGGCCAAGCGTATATAATTAGCTTCTGCATTACTGTACATTAGTCACTTTCCCCACTCCCATTTCTTACATATTTCTCTCTTTTTGTCTCACTCTCTTCCACACACTCCTCCTCTTGTCCTCTGTATAGTGTCTACAGTATAAGCCATTTTTCAGCCCTAGCATATTCCTCTTGGCATCTCCATGCTCAACACCCAGTAGGGAGCATGGCTGTGGATTTGTTAAGGGTGCTGGAATTCTGTGAGCAATCTGCCGTCCTCCCCCAATTCTCTTCTCCCAGGTTCATTTGGCTGCAAGACTATGGTATGATGAGTTTTTTTCATTTTTAAGGTAAAAATTGCTGTGCAATATTTATGGACTGTTTATACTATACAGCCATCATTCCCTCCTTTTAATTTCTGTGCCAGACAAAAGCACTTTTTTATCCTTCTTTTAAGAATCTGAAAGTCAAAAAGAAACCTGCCGAGGAGGAACCCTAAAGTCTCTAATATCTCAAGGGAAGTACTCTGCAAACATCCTTAATGTTTAATAGATTTCAGGCTTTTCATTTCTCCTAAGTAATATGCCATACTCCACTGGGCCTCTTGAGTTTTCTTCTTTGTTGACCTTGCTAATTATATTATGGCTTTTGCCATCTACCTGTAGGAATTCATTAAACATTAAACAATGGCATTTGGTAGACATTCAGAAGGGATGGGGAAGTGGGGAGTTGATTCCCCTTCTTATCCTTTCACAAGAGATGCATATGTAAATCCTGTCTCAGGAGAACCTAATGAATTCAAGCCATTGGACCATTACTTTCATTTCCTTTTCAGTGTTGTGGGTAATATCCAACCACACACTTATTTTAAATTAAATACTTTGTTATCATTGGAGTGTTTTCATAATTCTCAAACTACATATGCAGGCTTTAAACACCCTAGAGGGTAAGCTTTGATATGCCTTCAAATATGAAAACAATTATCAATGATTTAAGGATTTCCAAAGCAACCAAGAATCAAGGCAATGAGTAAACTTTGAAAAGAGTCTTAATACATTCCAGAATGTTAAAGTTTGAAAGTGCTGTTTGAGATCACATATTCTTCTCACTTTTATAGATGAGTCAATTGGGACCCAGAAATACACAGCTAACTAGTGAGAGAGTGCAGCCAGTGATAAAACTAAGTCTTCATATTCTCAGTCTGAGTTTCTTTCTACTGTAACATATTCCTAAACACAACTAATAATAGTGATCAAATGAAATATTTCAAATGTATTGAAAATAATTTTATTTTAAAGAATACTATATAGCTATTTGTATTAATAGTTCTTCCTCAAATACTGCTGAGAGTCAGGGGAGAATAGCTTTGTTTTTGATTCCTACTGAAATAGCAAGCAGACATAATCAACTTCATGATGATCACTCCAGAAGAATTTTTCTATGTGGTCTAGGTATGTCCTTTCATTTATATAAATCACTTTTTCATCTGCAGTCCGAGTCATTCCACCTTGGTAATGGGAAATAGCCTTTCCTATTGTTGGTTTTGTTTCTGCAAAAAGGCCTTCATGACAAATTATTTAAGACAACTTGTACTACACATCAAAGTAGGGGAAAATTATTTTTCATAGCACTAACGTTCTTGAGAAGGTCAAAGGGGTTGTTGGTAAAATATAAGGGAGAATGCTTTACTCTGAATTATTGTGGTTATTCAAATACAATATTCTGAGAAAGGATAAGGGGGATCAAACCTTTTCACAGTTCTTTACCAATAAATAACATATGATAATGTTGATGCTCTGACTACTGAAATAGTAAATGAGCAGGGTAGAATTCAGCATTTTTTAAATTCTTAAATATCTTTTTTTCTCCTCAGACAAGTGTGAAATAATAATCAGTCAAAGAACACTGAAAACAGAATCAGATCTTAGGCCAAAAGCTTACAAGGGAATATGATTAGAAATGCTATTAAAAATGTTGATCCTATGTTCTAAGTTTTGCTCTCACAAATCAATAGAAATAAAACTAAATACAACACATAATTCTACTTAAATGTATGCATGAATGTTTTCAAGAAAAAAGAGAGAAGATAATCCAAATTATCTGATTGTCTATTATATGCTAGGTGTTCTACAAGGCAGCTTATGTACATGATTTTATTTAAATTCCACAGCAACCCACATAAGAAAAACAGTCTCAGAAAAGTCATTTAACCTACCTAAAGTCAGATGCAAAAATCAAGAACAGAAATAGCATTTATTTCAAATATTCCTGAATTCAATGTCACAATTGTTGAGTTATTCGTATTTTTTTTTTCTTCAGGGTGAGGGGGTTGGCAATAGGTAAAGGAACTCTTAGGAACTGCGTTTAGCATAGATTGTAGACAGAATGCCTCAATCAAACTCCTTGTCCTCCTCGCCTTCCTCCTCCTTTTCCTCATCATTATTTTCATCACCATTATTATAATCTATATTTATTGACAGCATATAATGAAAGTGTTATATTTTTGAAGTACTATTTTTCATGTTTTTTCTAAGATATACTTTATTCTTCCAATTATCATTATTGCTATCCTGCCATCAATTTATGAAAATATCCTATTACTTTTCTTTTACATCCATTATACCTTATAAATGATTCTATCCCTATCTTATTATAACTCAGTTATTAAAGTCATGGTTTCAAAGTTCTTATTTGCGTTGATTTTATGTCCACAGAAAAATTTAATCAATGAAATACTATTAAAACTAGCCTAGTTGAACTCTGGAGTGCCCAGGGCTTTTTCAAGTGTTGGATACAAAGGTAAATAAACATGTTACCTATCTTCCAGGAATTTACTTCCCAATTAATAATAATAATAATAATAATAATACCTTACTTTAATATAGACCTTTACAGCTAATGAAACAAAATATTTCAAAATGAGATAATTTGCAAAAATATAACAAACCTGTTGGTATATGTTACTTGGGGGAGAAACCTAAAAACAAGATTTAATGAGATAGCCGGTTTTATATCTGAAACAACAACAAAAAATCTATGAATGAGGTTAGGTATTACAGTAAACAGAAAAAAATAAAATTTTTCCCCAGTCTTTTAGGAATATGTTTTTGTAATTTTTTATGAATCTGGCTGGAGAAATTCAGTTATAATTTAAGGGTTATTGGAGGAAGATTGCAAAAGAAGAAGAAAAAAAATCAGGAAGAATAAGGTTTGAAGAAAGCGATTGAAATAGAAGTGAAATTGGGAGGACAATTTTGATGATACTACGGTGACTATAGCTACATTTGAACCAGTTAATTTAATGTTTTCATTGACTTTGATGCCTAGCTATTTCTCTCTCTCTCTCTCTCTCTCTCTCTCACACACACACACACACACACACACACACACACACAACTTGGGATGAGAATAGTGATTTGCTGCTTTGGCTGCACCTAATTATGTTTTATATGAGCTTTTTAAAATATGAATACAAAGACTCAACCACAGATATTTTGAACTTATTGTTCTGGGATGAGGTTCATGCATTGGTATGTTTTTAAATTTCTTTAGGTAGTTCTAATGAGTAACTAGGGTTGAACACTACTCCTTTAGCATTTGTTCTTAAATGTCGGTGTGCATCAGAATCACTGGAGGACTATTTAAAACCCAGAATTTCTGGTCCATTACATCTGTATTGGGGACCAATATTTGACATTTCCAAAAATCCAAAAATTCCAAAGTGTTGCTGATGTGAGTGGTCCAGGTATCACACTTTAAAGTGACTGGTTAAAAAACAATATCTGTCTTGGTGTATTAGTCAGGGTTCTCTAGAGGGACAAAACTAATAGGATAGATGTATATATAAAGGGGAGTTTATTAAGCAGTATTGACTCATGCAATCATAAGGTGAAGTCCTGAGAGGTGAGGCTAGCTGGACTTCCTGGGTTGAGTGGGGACTTGGGGAAATTTCCTGTCTTACAAGAGGATTTTAAAATGCACCAATCAGGAACTTTCATGTCTTACAAGAGGACTATAAAATGCACCAATCAGCACTCTGTAAAATGTACCAATCAATGCTTTGCAAAACGCACCAACCAGTAGGATTCTAGCCAATCGCGGGGAGGATTGAAAAAAGGGCACTCTGATAGGACAGAAATGGAACACGGGTGGGGACAATAAGAGAATAAAAGCTGGCCACCCCAGCCAGCAGCAGCAACCTGCTCAGGTCCCCTTTGTCCTTTTGCTCTTCACAATAAACCTTGCTACTGCTCACTCTTTGGGTCCGTGTCATCTTTAAGAGCTGTAACACTCACAGTGAAGATCCACAGCTTCATTCTTGAAGTCAGTGATACCATGAACCCACTGGCAGGACAGTCTAGTCTTTCCACGTTCTTCTGCCTGCTTTTGTTCTAACCTTCCTGGCAACTGATTAAATTGTGCCCATCCAGATTGAAGGTGGATATGCCTTTCCCAGTCCACCGACTCAAATGTTAATCTCTTTTGGCAATACCCTCGTAGACACTTCCAGGAACAGTACTTCGCATCTTCAATTCAATCAAGTTGACAATATTAACCCTCACACTTGGCAAGTCATTCATTAATTAACTGTGTTCATTCAAAAATAACGGAGTGTCTACAATGTGTATGGTGTGGTGCTGAGTGGCAGCAATTCAGAGACAAATAAGACAACGATTGTACAAGGAGCACATGGTCTTGACATAAGGTCTAGTATCAATTTTATGTCAAAAAGTCACTAAAATTTCATTATTGGAGAAAATAAGGGTGGAATATTTTGATTTCATAATGCCTTTGAGCTCTTTCAGGTCTATACTTGCATGATTTCGGTATCAAGTGGGGCAATAGGATAGGAGATAAGAGAATCAAGCAAAGGCTTTAGACTGAGAAGTCCACACTACTTGGACTTCCTGGGAGATAATTTGGACTCTTGTGAATTTCATCAACAAAATCAATACATACATCACATGTTTGGGTAGATTTTGTTACAAAATTCCTTATTCCACTAAGAACATTCATCTTTTTATAATCTAAGAGGTCAATAAGTTCTGACTCATTTGTGATTCCACATAGTATTGATACCCTCATGGTTTAGGAGTGAATTTCTTCTGTATCTTCCTGAAGACACAGGTTTAGCACTGTCTTGTTATTAACTATTCTGATTTAGCTGTAAAGTGTTAAAACAGAGTCTATCATACCCAGAAAATCCACAGAGAAGTCTCTCATTCATAGTACCTGGTCTACGTGTAAAATTTCTTCCTAAGTAGTCTGAGAGATTTATTTCTTCATTCTATAGAAGAAAAATATGTGAGAGAAATACATTGTGGAATTCTGGGGTCTGTTAAGTTTCCTTTTTTTTTTTAGATAAAGGCACACAAATATACTGTGAGATTCTACTACTCATCATCTGTGATAAGCATTACTGATTTGTGAAGATATTGGCTATAATTATCAGTAATAAAACTAGTAAATTTATATACAGATTACATACCAGCATCTTTTCAAGTCCTATGACACTATAAGAAGATTCATGATGTGAACTTGTTTGTTTTCTTCTGTGGATATTTACTGCCAGAAAGCAGCAATCTTGAACACCCTAAAATGGCAATCCCAACCTCCAAAAATATTTACTTTTTTTTCAAAAACAGAAAGAGTGCATAATTTAGTTACAGAATTTTTTTTAAAAAAAACCACCAAACAAAATCTGATCCTGAGAAGGTAAGAAACTGAGAACATCTACATATGCAAAGTGAATGATGAATTTAATCAATCACTTTGTTGTTTTATCCCTCAAGCATGGGTATTAATGAAAAATGTAGAGTCTTCTGAGAACGGAGCTAGCTGATTCGGTTGCTTCGTCAGTCTGATAAACGATTGGTTGTGTATTTAACTGTCTTCCTTGAATTTAATTCAGAGTGGCAAGTAAATTTCTCCCTTTTAAAGTAGCCAGCTAGGGAAATCATTTTGGAAGGAGAAGTAACTGAAAACATCTTGGAGAAGCAAAGAAAAATAAATCTTGGGATCACATAGGAGGCATTGAAACATGGGTAAATTCTTGGTTGAAGAACATTTAAAATGCTACTCAAGGACTCTGAAAATGAGATCACTTGGATTTGTGCATGAAGCTTACTGACTGCCAAGACATTCTCTCCACCTTCTACAAAATAGCCTGCTCCACTTAAGAAACAAAAACTTGGCTGGGCGCTGTGGCTCACGCCTGTAATCCCAGCATTTTGGGAGGCCAAGGCGGGTGGATCACGAGTTCAGGAGATGAGGACCATCCTGGCTAACACGGTGAAACCCCACCTCTACTAAAAATACAAAAAATTAGCCATGGTGGCACGCACCTGTAATCCCAGCTACTCGGAACGCTGAGGCCAGAGAATCACTTGAACCTGGGAGGCAGAAGTTGCAGTGAGCCAAGATCGTGCCATTGCACTCCAGCCTCGGCAACAGAGCGAGACTCCATCTCAAAAAACAAACAACAACAACAAAAGAAACAAAAACTTGACTGTCCTCATTTTACACTTTTTCCAAGGGAGGTTATCTGCTTTCTACACAAGTGAAATAAGTATGTGCAGTTGTTTTCTTTTTTGTTTTGTTTTTGTTTTCTTGTTTTGTTTTTTGCTTGTTTTCTTATCAGAGACTCATTTGAAAAAATTCAGAATTAATTCTCTAAGGAAATCAGAAAACCACTGTCTGGAATAACTCCAGTCCCTGAAATTTGTGGTTGTTCTTTGCCATAATGAGTGGACAGACTGTAATATTAAAATATGTGTTAGTTCCAACAAGTTGTAGAAATTGAAAGGTACATGTATTACAGATTTACACTAAAGAAAGGGGCCCAGAATTGTATTGGTTTCCATTTCTTTTTGATGTAGTACTAGCAATCATACCCCACTAGATTATAAAACTCAACTTTAAAAAATTGTCCAGTTGAGACTTTTTGTCACCCAAATGGTTCAGTGTCTACTCAAGTTAAAGGTTTTAAGTATTGCCAGTTTACATCTTTATTGATAAAGAACTTAAGTATAGTCTCAGGTAAGAGGCTAATCTTTCTAAAAGATACACCTATTTCTCCTAAAGTATAAATTCAGCAGTTTTCTGGACATACTCTTTTACATTGTATTTTGGCTTCCTTTACAAAAAATTGTTAATCTATGTTTCTCAGGAAAGCACATTACTGAGAAAGAGGCAAAATTTAAGCAAATAGATTAGTACTATTATTAGTACCATATGAAGAAACGTGTTAAGAACATAATGGGATTGTTTCTAGACTGTATTCATCTTGCTGCTATGTTTTACTCAGTCTTTCACTCTGTGCAGCAACCAATGATGGAACAAATGATACAAGCTCAAAATGCGCTCCTGGGTAAAGATACTTCCACAGAGTATAAACCTCACCAAAACTGTAAGAGCCAGTCACTACTGATGAGCAAATTGAACATTTACATCGTTTGAGAGACTGGTTTATGAAATGTTTATTGCTTATCTTGTCCCCTTCTTAAGAATATTAGTTATGTTAGGGACAGAAAATCATATTTGTCAGATCAAGATTCAGGACCAACTGCTATGCTGACAGAAAGATATGACTTATAATCCAAACTGATGACTTATAATCCAAACTGATGAGAGTTATACTGTCTTAACTTAAAAATACTAGTGGTAATTTAATATGACTATCTAAATATGACTTAGAATCTGTGGTTCAAACCAACTCTTTGAAAACAGAAATCATCCCTCGGGCAGTTGTATTTCACTATTTATATAACTTAGCTCCAAAAATTCTACATAATGTATTAACTAATTCAGTTACATATAACCAACATTTCCTGGATAATTTGCCAGGCATTTACATTGCAAAATAATTGCATGATTCCTGTACGTAATATTAAGACATTTCTCTAGTCAGGACATTTTCATGCAGCCTCCTTGATACGATTTTCATATACAAATAGTTTTATTAATACTAACAGCAAGTCATGTCATTTTTGCTATTGTCAAATAGAAAGAAAAAAAAAAACAATGCTATCTTACCAAAAGCCAAAAACTAAGGTTCCTCAGAAATACAGTTGTGAACAAAGTCTTTTCCTCTATGAAACTTACCTTTTCCTAGGAAAAAACACCTGTACTAAAAATTACATAATGATTTAATTTTCACTGTCATGCAGGCTATGAAGGGGAAATACAGGTTTCTAATAGAAGTACCTGATTTCTCTTGGGGGTCAAGGAAAGGCTTATTGAAAAAGGGATGTCCACGCCGTGCTCCAAATAATGAAATGTAGTCAACTGTGTCAAAGATTGGTGAGATCACTCCAAATACAGAACATAATGTGTGAGGAATCTGAGGCACTAGGAGTAAAGGATCATTCGGGACACTGAAAAAAAATTGAGGCCAGGAGAAAACAGGAAACACAAATGAGTTTCCCTAGAGAAGCAGAACGCAGATGATGTAGGGATATAGTTCTATACTGAGGATTTTGGTCTATATTCTAAAAGCAATGGGAAACCGTTGACCACTTTAAGTAGAGAAGTAACATGATTGAAGCTGTGCTTTGGGAGAAAGGTAGAGCATATGAATTTGGAAAACGAATTGGGAGAAATTCTAAGTAATCATGGTAAGAGCCTAAGAGAGTCTGGATTGAGTGTTGACAAAGGATTCTGGGAAAAGTAGGCATATTTGAGCATCAACCATCTACAGAAATTGAGTGTTGGTGTATATAAAAGAAGGATTCTTGAATGATTGCAAGGCTTGCCTCATGAGCTGCTGGATGAATGACTGGACTGTGTTACTCACTAATATTGTTGCGGAGGCAGAATCTGTGGTGCGGTTGAGAGACTGGTAGAAGAGATTATGAACTCAGTTTTGTGCATGAGTTTGGAATTACCTTAAAATATCTAACTGAAGTTGTCAAGCAGACATTTGGGTGTGTGAAACTGAAACTAAGAAAAGAGATTTAGACTGGAGCCGTCTTAATATCTACTATTTAGAGAGCGCTCACCAAGTGCTGGGCATTTTTCTAAAGCTTAACTTATACTAATTAATCCTCATAAAAACCTATTATTACATAGGTAAGGATTCTTTCATTACAAAATACTACTCACGTGCTTTTAGCATGCCTATTGTTACCATATTTACAAGGAGATTTGATCATATTACCTTTCTTTTATTTTTTTTTCCCCTGGGATGTTCCCCAGTAAAGGGAAAGAATAAATTGCAGGCCTTTTTCTTCTTATCCACTTACTGATGATGTGATGATAAGCAAGTTACTCAAGCTCTCCATACCTCAGTCTCCTCTTCAGCAAACTAGGGGTAATAATAATTATTTTAGGAGACATACCTAATATTCCTAGAATGGCTTATAATAAACCTAAAATCTGTTGATCTATCAGATGTTTTCCATAGAGAACATCAGAAGTTCAGAAGTTTGTGATCCCTTTTTTGGTAAGAATGCCCAAGTACGTAAGTTAAATTCTATGTATATTATATATGGGTTTATATATGTCCCATATGTCCTGACGTAGGCAGAAAGGATGTGGGAAGCTGCAATGGCAGTTTGAATTTCTCTCTGATTTTCTTGTGCATTGTGAATACTTGTGTCCTTGAGGCTAGAACATAGGACTAACTTTTTTTAAAAAACTGTAATAATTGGAAATTATATCAGAGAGGATGAAGTGGCAAGGAAATCTGAAAAGCAGCTATCAGAGAAATATAAGAAAAAACAGGAGAATGTGATGTCACAGAAACCAAAAAACATATTAAGTTTATATTTTTACAATTCCTGAACCTCATTCCATTGCTGAACCTCACTCCTGACCCTGAAGTTGTCCTGAAGGTAAGATTGGGCCACACAGAAGACTAGAGAGAAGGAATAGTGTCGGTTGGAGATAAGGCTTAGAATGAGTCTCAGACATATTGGTAGGGGTCAGGAAGGACATGTGCTCAAAGATGGGGTGAAGGAGGATGTAGTAGTTTGGCACCATCTATGTCAAATAATGTATAAACCAAAGACATATGCACCACACCAGCTTAGTTCATTAATGAATTTCAATCATATAAAGCACAATGTTTGCTAATTTCCTAACAATTATTTGCTATCCTGAGTGATTTTCCCTCTCATACTCACTAATTACTCTATAAACATTTTGATGGTCATACTTATTTACTTTCCAATAATAATTTTAGAATACTACTGGAATTTATTTTGCTTTCCATTTAAAAATCTATAAGACAAATTAATCTGCTTATGTAAACTTCCTAATTGTGGTAATTTTGTTTGATTAAATCTATATTAGGCACTGGACTAGAAAGGGGAAGGGAAAATTTGTGTCCATAAAAATTTTTCTTTTTTCTTTTTTTTTTTTTTTTTTGAGACGGAGTTTCACTCTGTGGCCCAGGCTGGAGTACAGTGGGATGATCTCAGCTCATTACAACCTTCGCCTCCTGGGTTCAAGCGATTCTCCTGCCTCAGCCTCCCTAGTAGCTGGGATTACAGCCACACGCCACCACGCCCAGCTAATTTTTGTATTTTTAGTAGAGATGGGGTTTCGTCATGTTGGCCAGGCTAGTCTTGAACTCCTGACCTCAGGTGATCCGCCCATCTCTGCCTCTGTTGGGATTACAAGCGTGAGCCGCTGTGCCCAGCCCATAAAAAGATTTCTTATACTCAGCTGTCAACTGTATAGTTAATCTTCAATTAAATGTTTTCCTTAGCTGTTTCAGAAAAATACAATGCCATAAGTGAATGTTTAAATGATGGTTTTAAGACAAAGAACTGAGATAACATAACCTAAATAAAACTAGACAACATATTTTTCTGGGGTATAAAACTAATACAGACTAAAAAATTTCAAAATTACATGGAAATTAATAAAGTAGAAGGTGGCTATTGTAATGGGGGAGGATCAGGAATATGGGCTGTGCAGATTACCTTGTAATTAAAACAAGTCATTTTTATGCACTTAGGTCAAGACTTATATTAACATATCTTTTTTATTAAAATGATTATATCAAAATTGCTAAGTCAAAATGGCCACTTTGATAAAACTTTATAGCAAACTCCTAGAGAAAGCAATAGAATTTATTAAAGTAGCTTCCAGGCACCCTAGTTCTTTTGGTGTGCTCTGAGAAATAAGTATTGTGTTCGACTCATTTTGAGAAATGCTGCACACTCCCCCACCTTCTCACAGATTCACAATGCACACTCACATTTAAAAGGTCCTGAAAAATATTTTTAAAGCCTTCTAAAATTAATCTACCCCAATATTTCCAAAGTTAATTGGATCACAGGACTCTGGATGTATGGGTTTGTAATGGTATTTGCTAATATTTATTTAGCATGTATTTTATCCATACCATTATATGAAGGGCTATATGTGCATATTTCAAATAAGTCTTAACCAATGTAGGCTGATGTTACTATTATTATTGTCACTTTTCACATAGAGAAAGTAAAACATAAAATAATTAACTAGTTGCCAAGGTAATCTATTAACATGTTAATTTAGCCAACAAGCATCTGAGACTGATTCCAACTAAGGTCTGGCTGAATCCTCAGTGTGATTTCTCAATCACTACTCTGTACTGAACCCTAATATTCCACAACACTTTTTGCTACTTCTGATACAGCTTTTGAGGGACTCAGCAATACATTTCTAAAAAATATCATGAAGATGCCTTTTATGTCTTTCATCACTCACATCTATTGAGGTGGAGTTGCTAGAGTTTTGTTTTGCTTTATTTCTCAAAGCACAGCTACTTCTGTAATTGACCCTATAGTCATTGTACACTCTTGGTCCTTGCCAGAACATATAATTCCAAATTCTCCACTGCTGCTGCCTAACCCTCACCTAAAGCCCAGTTACAAATAGTTCAGAATTACCTAAAGGATGTGAAATCCATTCAGTCTTCTCAGTGTTCTACAAACTGGTACACTGAATTAACTCTTGTGACCTTAGAGAGCGATCTCTTTCAATTGATTGCTCTGCATTGTATTTTAATGTGATGTACATTCTCAGTTTGCATTGAGGAATGTTATTAAAGGAGCTGTACAAAACTTACCCTCGGAATTAGCTGACATTCCTCATTTCACACAATGATTCAGAGTCATTGTCACTATGATTTGCACAGGGCCTGAGAAGCCTCTTGAGGAAAAGAAAGGAGATAAATTTGATCATAACTGGGGTTCAATAATAAGAAACCAAATCTGGTGAAATTACGGTGTGGGTTTAGGTAGGCAACAGAAACCAGGCTGCAGAGGGATGGCAGTACCCCTGAAGGGTCACAAAGATAAAAGGAGTGAGTCAGAACCTCAGTGCTCCAGGGCATTTATGTGACACCTGTTGACGGACTGTCCCATAATCTTAGCTACTTTGGTAGCAGGACATTGACTGAAATACCACTGAGACAGTTGCCACTAGGCTCATGCATGCAGCTCATCTTGGTATAGCACATGATCGAGGCCTGACTTCGCTAGTGTCAAACCTGAGCAACCACTAGAACAGCTTTCCGAATGAAAAGATGAATGATTATAAATATTTGAGGAAAGAAGACATTTTTTCAGAACCTAAAATTCCAATAGAAGCAGAAGGAGACCTAGAGCTACCAAGATTCATTAATATAAATTGACTGTACTATATGCCTGGGTTGGTGAATGCTGAGCCACATAAATTGAATAGGAATTTATTTGCCTGTTGTTAACTTCAGCACAGTGTTTTCTTAAAGAACCTTCATGGGAGAAACTTTCTCTTAAGTTTTAATTCCAGGGTAAGTCCTACTTCTCCAAAGATGCCCATACTTTTCCTTTTTTTTTTTTTTTTTTAAGTTTTTGTGTGTTGTTTTTTTGAAATCCCCAAAATTAGACAACTTGACTTTTTGGTGGGTATAGCTCTGTGAATTTTAGCACATCTATAGATTTGCGTATCTACCACCACAATAAAGATACATAATATTTATATCACTCCCGAACACATGCTCATGCTAGTATTTCCTGGTCACACCACTTTTTCACCCCATCCCTTGATAAGTACTAATGCTCTCTATTACTACATTTTGTCTTAACAAAGTCATTTAAAATGAATAATATAGTATGTGACATTGAGACTGGTTTCTTCTACACAACAAAATGAAATTCATCCCAGTTATTGCATTTTTATTGCCAAGTAAAATTCCTTTGCATGGACATACCACAGTGTGTTTATACAGTCACCCGTTGGAGGTCATTTGGGTAGTCTCCAGTTTCTGCGATTTTTAATAGAGCTGCTATAAATATTCACATACACGTTTTTGTGTGAGCATAAGGGTATTTTTTTTCTAGAATAAATACCTGGGAATGGGATTGCTAGGTCATATATAGGTGCATATTATAACTTTAAGAGAAACATGACAAAATCATTCTCCAAAATGTCTGAATCATTTTACATTCTTGCTAACACTTCATGCTTTTTCAGTAGTTCTACATCTTTGCCAACCTTTGTGTTGTTTTGTTTTGTCTTCTTTTTTTGGCCATTCTTATAAGTCTGTCATTGTACCTCATTGTGGTTTTAATTTACTTCTCCCTGGTGGTTAATGATGTTGAACATTTTTTCATGTGCTTATTTGCCATTCATATACCTTCTTTAATTAAAATATTTTACCTACTTTTAAAAAATTTGGTTTTATTTCTGATGAGTTTTGAGTCCTTTATGCATGCTTGATACAAGTCATTTGGCAGATATATGATTTGCAGAAATTTTTCCCAGTCCAATTTATCATCTTTTTTTTTTTTCTTTTCTGAGTCATTCTTTTGGTGTCATGTCGAAGAATTCTTTGACCCAAGATCATGAAGGTTTTTTTAAATAAGTTTGTCTGAAAGTGTAAGGCTAACTCTATGAGGATGAGTTCATTTAGGTGATTTCTCTGACTATATATTTGATAGACACAACTAAATGAAAAGTAGCACCTTTTAATATTGTCAGGTTAATGTATTCTGGTTTGTGTCTTTGGTTTTGAACATGTTTAAACCATTAAAAACACATTTTAAATAGGCTAGCCAATTTTCTTCTTGCAGAAGAGACTGGAAATTAATTTATTCACTTTTGTGTAGGCATCATTTTATACATACTATAGAGTTGCACCCATGCATTTAATAAAATGTGAATCTCAACTATGTGACAGGCACTGTTCTAGCTACTGGAGGACATCAGTGATTAAAAGCACAACAAAATCCTTCTCTTCAAGCAATGTATATTTCAGTTAAATATGTATATCAGGTTGAACATCTTTAATTCAAGAATTTGAAACCCGGTAAGCTTCAAAATTTGAAATATTTTGAGCCCTACCATGATGTCATAAGTGAAAAATTCCACAAATAAGTACTTAACACAACTTTTACTCATGCACAAAATTATTAAAAATACAGTTTAAAATTATGTCCAGGTTATATGTGTAAGGTATATATGAAATACAAATAAATTTTGCATTTAGACTTGGATCCTATCCCCAAGATATCTTATTATGCATATACAAATATTCCTAAATCTGAAAAAAAAATCCAAATTCTAAAATACTCTGGTTCCAAGTATTTTGGATAAGAGATACTCAACCTGTGTGTGTGTGTGTGTGTGTGTGTGTGTGTGTATAATTTACACTGATTCAAAGAGAGAGAAGAAATTAAAATTTAATTCTATCTGCTATTGGACTCAATGAACCTATGTCCACAAGTCCTCCTCAAATGGGATCAGTGAATCAGATATTTCTTCCAGAAGTCTCAGTTTCCACACAAATTTGCTGAAGGAAGCAATTTTCTTAGGTAACATGAGCCCAAGATTTAAAACTATATTTCTCATGGAATACGGTTTTCTAATGGTAAACAAAGGCTTTCTTTATTGGACAACATTTTTAAGAATTCTCGATGACAAATTATGATTATACTCAACTGTGTACATACTAATTTAGAACTATACAAAATAAAATATAACTATTTTAATAATAAAAATACACATTACTAAAATATGCTAGTTATTGACTATTTTAATATAAAGACCACTTTATTGGTATTAATATTATCAAAGTAATTAAAGATGTCCATCTTCATTTCAGAAAAATGGCTGTGGCTATTTATCAGGCTTATCACAGAATAGAATACAAACTAGAATGCATTCAAGTTGGAGGGGGCAAGATGGCTAACTAGATGCAGCCAGGAAATGCTGCTCACACAGAGAGAGACCAAAATACTAAGAAAACCAACACACTTTGAGCATATCTTTGCAGATGAAACACCAAGAGTCTATAGAGAAGTGACATAGACTTGAAGGCTGAAGAGAGAGAAAGGTGGGAGCTCTGTGAGTGGTACTCAAACGCTAGGGCTAGTTCCCAGTCCTGAACAGCTCCTAGGGAAGGGAAGAGGGAAGGGACAGAGGGACAACCCACTCTTGCTGCAGACCTCTGGGGTCCTAGCTACAGAGGATCCCATATCTCCCATGAACATTTGAACTGGCAGGAGAATCTACCTGGAAAGTAGGCAGAGACAGGGCTTCAGCTGATGTGGAGCCCAGGGGCTTTTGTATGCAGGGCATCTGCAGCAGAGCATGGCCACAGGTGCCCATCCCCAAGGGTTCCCCATCTCCCTCTAAGCTCTAGCCTCAGCTGACCAATGGTCCAGGACAAACTGGGGCCAGCTTCCTCACTAGACTGGGGCACCTATGTTCTGCAAGTACTTCTGTCCTTCAGCCCCTCCCAGCACCCCAGCCTGGCCACCCTGCAGGAACATGTACACTGCACAGTCTGGACACTGCTCCACCTAAGTACCTTCCTAGCATGCTAGGAGCACTTCAGATCCCCCAGCACAGATGGAGCCCAATCCCAAAGATCCAGCAGTAGAAGCCACAGGCTGGTCCCAATGCCCCAGGGCTATGTTGTGCAAATTGAGAGTGCCAAGCCAAGCTCTGTGGCCCACACTTCAGAAAGAGAGGGTGCCTCTACTTTCAGAACACTGAGAGGGGTGAGATGCATGGGTTTGTGGGTTGGCATGCAAGCAGTGTGTAGCATCCTCCACAACGCTGGTCTATGAAGGGTGTGGCCTATCTCCCTGCCACGGCCTCTGCCTGAGGGAGCCCCATAGCCCAGAACAGCTAACAAAGCAAACATGGGAATAATGCCATTGATTAAAGGGGGCTCCATCAAGGCCAGGAGTGGACCTTGTGCAAGGGTCATCTCTCTCCCCACCACCACAGAGCATGGCTGAAAACATGAGGAAATACGAAAGAGCCATGTGGCTGATTAAGAGCCTATCTGCCAGCCATTACTTTTAGGTGCCATCCACTGGATCACAGCCCAAACAACACTATCAAAAATATTCTTCCAGTATACAACCCTGTGAAACGAATGGCAAGAATCCAGACACCAATTAACAGCCTGTTCAGAAACTTGACCCTTTGAAAGCACTCAAAATGAAGTCAATTGACTATACTCAACTTACATTACAATAAAAGGAACACCAAACCTCTTAGATGAAAAAGAATCAGCATAAGAACGCTGGCAATTAAAAACACCTGTCTCCCCTTACCTCCAAATGAGCCCACTGGCTCTCCAGCAATGATTCTTAAACAGACTAAAATGACTGAAGTGACATACATAGAATTCAGAATCTGGATGGAAAGGAAGCTCATCAAGATTCAAGAGAAAGTTGAAGCCCAATCAAAGAAATCCAAGTAATCCAGTAAAAGCATTCAAGATCTGAAAAATGAAATAGCCATTTTAAGAAAGAACTAAACTGATCTTCTGAAACTGAAATATTTACAAGAATATCATAATACCATCAGAAGTATTAACAGCAGAATAAACTAAGCTGAAGACAGAATCTCAGAGCTTGATAACCAGTTCTACAAATCAACTGAAAAGTAAAGAAAAAAGAATGCAGGAAAATCCTGCTACATACTATACAAGATGTTTGTCTCCAAGCCACATGGTTATCGATTCACCAAGGTCAACGTGAAAGAAAAAATCTTAAAGGCAGTTAGCAAGAAGGGTCAGGTTGCATACAAAGGGAACCCCATCTGGCTGGCAGCGGACCTTTCGAAAGAAACCTTAAAAGCCGGAAGAGATTGGGAACCTATTTTCAATATCCTTAAAGAAAAGACATTCAAACCAAAAATTTCATACCCTGCAAAACTAAGCATCATATGCAATGGAGAAATTAAACCCTTTTTAGACAATCAGACACTAAGGGAATCTGTTACAACTAAGACCAGCCTTACAAGGGAGTGCTAAACATGGAAATGAAATAATGACACCTGCTTCCACATAAACTAAAGCACAGTGTACAGACAGTATAAAGCAACTACACAGTCAAGTCTACAAAACAACCAGCTAACAACATGATGATGGGATCCAAATCTCACGTATTAATACTAACTTTGAATGTAAATGGTCTAAATGCTCCACTTAAAAGACATAGAGTAGCAAGCTGGAATAAAAACAATGTCCAACTGTCTGCTGCCTTCAAGAGACCCATCTCACATTTAATGACACCCACAGGTCAAAAGTAAAGAAATGGAGAAAGATCTAGCATGCAAACAGAAAACAAAACAGAGTATGAGTCACTATTCTTATAGTAGATAAAAGGAACTTTAAATCAACAGTAAAGAAGAAGGACAAAGAGAGGCATGACATAACGATAAGGGAAAAATTCAATTAAAAGATTTAACTATCAAAATATATATGCACCTGATATGGTTTGGTTTTGTGTCCCTACCCAAATCTTACCTGAAATTGTAATCCCATAATCCCCACATCATGGGAGGAACCTGGCAGAGATCACTGAATCATGGGGCAGTTTCCCCCTTGCTGATCTCATGACAGTGAGTGAGCTCTCAAGAGGTCTCATGGTTTTATAAGGGGTTTCCTCCTTTGCTCAGCATGCATTCTCTCTCCTGCCACTGTGTGAAGAGATGCCTACTCACATGATTGTAAGTTTCCTGAGTCCTCCCCATATATGCAGAACTGTGAGTCAATTGAACCTCTTTTCTTTATAAATTACCCATCCTCTGGTATTTCTTCATAGCAGCAAGAGAACAGACTTATACAGTAAATTCATACCTGGTGTCGGGTGCTGTTATAATGGTACCCAAAAATGTGGAAGTGACTTTGGAACTGGGTAACAGGCAAAGGTTGGAATAGTTTGGAAGGCTCAGAAGAAGACAGGAAAATGTGGGAATGTTTTGAACTTCCTAGAGACTTGGAGGGCTCAGAAGACAAGAAGATGTCAGAAAGTTTGGAACTTCCTAAAGACTTGTTGAATGGCTTTGACCAAAATACTGATAGTGATATGGACAATCAAGTCCAGGCTGAAGTGGTCTCAGAGGGAGATGAGGAACTTTTTGGGAACTGGAATAAAGGTGACCCTTGCTATTCTTTAGCAAAGAGATTGGCAGCATTTTGCCCCTGCCCTAGAGATCTGTGGAACTTTGAACTTCAGAGAGAGAGAGAGTCAGAAATTAAAACTTATGTTTAAAAGGAAAGCAGAACACAAAGGTTTGGAAAATTTGCAGGCTGACCATGTGGTAGAAAAGAAAAAACAATTTCCTGGGGAGAAATTCAAGCCAGTTGCAGAAATTCACATAAGTAATGAGGACCCAAATGTTAATCACCAAAACAGTAGGGAAAATGTCTTCAGGGCTCCTCAGAGACCTTCATGGTAGCCTCTCCCATCACAGACCTGGAAGCCTAGGAGGGAAAAATGATTTCAGGGGCCAGGTCCAGGGACCCTCTACTATGTGCAGCCTGGGACTTGGTGTCCTGTGTCCCAGACACTCCAGCTGTGGCTAAAAGGGGTGAAGGTACAGCTCAGGACATTCCTTCAGAAGGTGCAAGCCTCAAGTCTTAGTAGCTCCCACGTGGTGTCGGGCCTGTGGGTGCACAGAAGGCAAGAATTGAGGCTTGGGAGCTTCTACCTAGATTTCAGAGGATGTATGGAAATCTATGGATTTCCAGGCAGAAGACTTCTGTAGTGGGGAGAACCCTCATGGAGAACCTCTACTAGGGTATTATGGAGGGGAAATGTGAGGCTGGAGACCCCACAGAGTCCCCACTGTGGTACTCCCTAGTGGAGCTGTGAGAAGAGGGCCACCATCCTCCAGGGCCTAGAATGGTAGATCTACCAACAGCTTGCACTGTGTATCCGGAAAAGCTGCAGTTACTCAACACCAGCCTGTGAGAGCAGCCACAGGGACTGTATACTGCGAAGCCACAGGGTCACAGCTGTCCAAGACCATGGGGGCCATACCTTGCATCACTGTGCCCTGGATGTGAGACACGGGGTCAAAGATTATTTGGGAGCTTTAAGATTTAATCACTTTCTGCTGAATTTCAGACTTGCATGGGGCCTATATTCCCTTTGTTTTGGCCAAATTCTTCCTTTTGCAAAAGGGCAATTTACCCAATGCCAGTACCCCCACTGTATCTTGGAAGTAACTAACTTGTTTTTGATTTTACAGACTGATAGGCAAAAGGGACTTGCCTCATCTTAGATTAGACTTTGGACTTGTACTTTTGAGTTAATGCTGGAATTAGTTAACACTTTGGGGGACCGCTGGGAAGGCATGATTGATTTTGGAATGTAGGAAGGACATGAGAATATTTAGGGGCCAGGGGCAGAATGATAGGGTTTGGATCTGTGTCCTCACCCAAATCTCACGTTGAACTGTAATCCCCAATTTTGGGGGAGGGCCCTAATGAGAGGTGATGGGATCATGGGGGTGGATTTCCCCATTGCTATCCTCATTATAGTGAGTGAGTTCTCATGAGATCTCATTGTTTAAAAGTGTGTAGCACTTTCCCTTCACTCTCTCTTTTGCCTTTCATGTGACGACCATGGCTGCTTCTTTCCCCTGTTCCTTCTGCCATTATTATAAGTTTCCTGAGGCCTCCCCAGCCATGCCTCCTGTATAGCCTGCAGAACTTTGAGTCAACTAAACCTTTTTTTAAAAAATAAATTACCCAGTTTCAGGTATTTCTTCATAGCAGTATGAGAATGGACATATATTAAGTTGGTGCAAAAGTAATTAAAAAAAAAAAAAAATGGCAAAAACCGCAATTACTTTTGCACCAACCAAATACAATGATCAAGTTGAGAGTCAAATAAAGAACACAATCCCATTTACAATTGCCACAAAAAAAACCCAGAAACCTAGGAACACAGCTAAACAAGGACGTAAAAGACCTCTACAAGGAGAACTACAAAACTCTGCTGAATTAAATCAGAGACAACACACATAAGTGAGAAAACATTCCATGCTCACGAATTTGAAGAATCAATGTCATTAAAATGGCCATATTTCTTAAGTAACGTACAGATTCAACACTATGCCTATCAAACTAACAACATCATATTTCACAGAATTAGAAAAAAACTATTTTAAAATTCATGTGGAACCCAAAAAGATCCCGAATAGCTAAAGCAACCCTTAGCAAAAAGAAAAGCTGGAGGCATCACACTACCCAACTTCCAACTCTGTTATAAGGCTACAGTAACCAAAACAGCATAGAACTGGTACAAAAACAGATCTATACACCAGGGTAACAGAGCAGAGAACCAAGGAATAAAGTCACACACCTACAATCATCTGACCTTTTTTTTTTTTTTTTTTTTTTTTTTGAGACAGAGTCTTGCTGTCGCCCAGGCTGGAATGCAGTGACGCGATCTCAGCTCACTGCAGGCTCCGCCCCCTGGGGTTCACGCCATTCTTCTGCCTCAGCCTCCCGAGTAGCTGGGACTACAGGTGCCCGCCACCTCGCCTGGCTAATTTTTTGTATTTTTTAGTAGAGACGGGGTTTCACTGTGTTAGCCAGGATGGTCTCGATCTCCTGACCTTGTGATCCACCCGCCTCGGCCTCCCAAAGTGCTGGGATTACAGGCGTGAGCCACCGTGCCCGGCCAATCATCTGACCTTTGACAAAACAGACAGAAACAAGTAATGGGGAAAGGACTCCCTATTCAATAAATGCTGCTGAAATAACTAGCCATATGCAAAATAAAACTGGACTCCTACCTTTTACCATATAAAAAATTTAAATGGATTAAAGATTTAAATATAATCCTTTAAGCTATAGATATAAGAAGACCTAGGACACACCATAGTGTACATAGTCTTTGGGAGGTAATTTATGACTAAGTACCCAAAAGCAATTCTAACTAAAATGAAAATTGACAAGTGGGACCTAATTAAACTGAAGAGTTTAAGCACAGCAAAAGAAACTACTAACAAATTAAATAGAAAACCTACTGAATAGGAGAAAATATTCACAAACTATGCATCCAATAAAGGTCTAATATATGAAATATTTAAGAAACTTAAAGAATTCAACAAGCAAAAATGAATAACCTCATTAAAATGTGGGCAAAAAAGAAGACATACAAGCAACCAACAAAAATATGAAAAAATGCTCAACATCACTAATTATCAGAGAAATGCAAATCAAATCCACAATGAGATAACATTTCACAGCAGTCAGAATGGTGATTATTAAAACTTCAAGAAACCACAGAAAGTGTTGAGGCTGTGGAGAAAGGGGAACAATTATATACTGTTGGTCGGGATGCAAACTGGTTCAGCCACACTGGAAATATATTTGGAGATTTCTTAAATAACTTAAAACAGAGCTATCAGCAATAACATTATTGGCTTTACACCCAAAAGAAAATAAATCATTTTACCAGAAATACACATGCACTCATATGTTCATTTTAGCAGCATTCCCAACAGCAAAGACATTAAAACAACCTAGGTGCTCATCACTGGTAGACTGAATAAAGAAAATATGCACTAGGGAATACTATGCCATCATAATAAAAGAATGAAATCATGTGCTCTGCAGGAAATGGGTGCAACTAGAGGCCATTATCTTAAGCAAATTTATGCAGGAACTGAAAACCAAACATCACATGTTCTCACTTAAAAGTGGGAGCTCAACCTTGAGTACACAAGGACATAAAGATGAAAACAACAAACACTGTGGATTACTAGAGGGGAGAGGGAGGGAGGGGCCGTGGGTTGACAAACTACCTATTGAATACTATGCTTACTACCTGAGTGACAGAATCCATATCCCAAATCTCAGCATTGATAAATACACTCATGTACCAAATCTCCACATGTACACCCATGCCTAAAATAAAAGCTGAAGTTATAAGAAAAAAATACAACTTAAAACATAATGAACAAAATCCAAATTGTAAGAAGAAAGCATTCAAGGCAGAAATTTAAAATTAACTGTGAGAAAAATTAGAAAATATTAAACAGAATATATTTTACAATTGTGAAATACCCTTAAAATCAATTTGTGCTTCCTAGTTTTTCAATCAAGTAGGAAACCTATTAGTTATAAGATACAATGCCTAAAATCAGTGTAATATTTTGGAGTGGAGTGCATGCAAATCTAGGACACATTTATCCCAGATGTTTGCATAAAGAAGTTCTAAGAGCAATGGTATAAAATATGCAATTATGTTGATTCAAGATTCTACCTATTAGGAAGACGTAACACTCCAGACTATGGTAACAAGAGTTTTGCCCAGTGGAAACCTTAGACTGCTTATTTTTCGTAATTGGAGTAGAGCATTGACATCTAAGTTTTAGTTCATTAGAAATATTTCCGCTAGTACATAAGTTTCAAAGTGCTAGAAACATGTTTTTTCCTTAATTTGTTAACTAGTGCTGTGACAAAAAAATATATATATAGATTGTTTTACAATTGTCTTCTACTGTGCAGATGTAAACTTGAGCTTAGTGCATTTCTGAATTAGCCTACAATCCAAATTAATTATCTCTATCTACTGAGATGTTTCTGGGTAAGTACAAGAAGACATAGCTCTGTGGAGAGAGAAGTAATAGTGTTTCCAGTGATAACTTATGTTAAATACCAATAACAGACAAACAGAGAGCCAAATCATGAGTGAACTACCATTCACAATTGCTTCAAAGAGAACAAAATACCTAGGAATCCAACTTACAAGAGAAATGAAGGACCTCTTAAAGGAGAACTACAAACCACTGCTCAATGAAATAAAAGAGGATACAAACAAATGGAAGAACATTCCATGCTCATGGGTAGGAAGAATCAATATTGTGAAAATGGCCATACTGCCCAAGGTAATTTATAGATTCAATGCCATCCCCATCAAGCTACCAATGACTTTCTTCACAGAATGGAAAAAACTACTTTAAAGTTCGTATGGCACCAAAAAAGAGCCCGCATCGCGAAGTCAATCCTAAGCCAAAAGAACAAAGCTGGAGGCATCATGCTACCTGACTTCAAATATACTACAAGGCTACAGTAAACAAAACAGCATGGTACTGGTACCAAAACAGAGATATAGACCAATGAAACAGAACAGAGCCCTCAGAAATAATACCACACATCTACAACCATCTAATCTTTGACAAACCTGACAAAAACAAGCAATGGGGAAAGGATTCCCTATTTAATAAATGGTGCTGGGAAAACTGGCTAGCCATGTGTAGAAAACTGAAACTGGATCCCTTTCTTACACCTTATACAAAAATTAATTCAAGATGGATTAAAGACTTACATGTTAGACCTAAGACCATAAAAACCCTAGAAGAAAACCTAGGCAATACCATTCAGGACATAGGCATGGGCAAGGACTTCATGTCTAAAACACCAAAAGCAATGGCAACAAAAGTCAAAATTGACAAATGAGATCAAATTAAACTACAGAGCTTCTGCACAGAAAAAGAAACTACCATCAGAGTGAACAGGCAACCTGCAGAATGGAGGAACATTTTGCAATCTACTCATCTGACAAAGGGCTAATATCTGGAATCTACAATGAACTCAAACAAATTTACAAGAAAAAAACAATCCCATCAAAAAGTGGGCGAAGGATATGAACAGACACTTCTCAAAAGAAGACATTTATGCAGCCAAAAGACACATGAAAAAATGCTCATCATCACTGGCCATCAGAGAAATGCAAATCAAAACCACAATGAGATACCATCTCACACCAGATAGAATGGCCATCATTACAAAGTCAGGAAACAACAGGTGCTGGAGAGGATGTGGAGAAATAGGAACACTTTTACACTGTTGGTGGGACTGTAAACTAGTTCAACCATTGTGGAAGACAGTGTGGCGATTCCTCAGGGATCTAGAACTAGAAATACCATTTGACCCAGCCATCACATTACTCGGTATATACCCAAAGGATTATAAATCATGCTGCTATAAAGACACATACACACGTATGTTTATTGCGGCACTATATACAATAGCAAAGATGGCCAACAATGATAGACTGGATTAAGAAAATGTGGCACATATACACCATGGAATATTATGCAGCCATAAAAAGTAATGAGTTCATGTCCTTTGCAGGGACATGGATGAAACTGGAAACCATCATTCTCAGCAAACTATCACAAGGACAAAAAACCAAACACCGCATGTTCTCACTCATAGGTAGGAATTGAACAATGAGGACACATGGACACAGGAAGTGGAACATCACACACCGGGGCCTGTTGTGGGGTGGGGGGAGGGGGGATAGTATTAGGAGATATACCTAATGTTAAATGACATAGTAATGGGTGCAGCACACTAACATGGCACATGTATACATATGTAACTAACCTGCACATTGTGCAGATGTACACTAAAACTTAAAGTATTTTATATATATAAAGTATCTTTATATATATATATAAAGAAGACCAAGCTTGGGATGCCATGCCTTAAGAATAGACTCTCAATATATTTTTCCACCTTCCATTGTTGCTGCCCCACCAACACTTCAGTCCATCTTAATACTACATAGCTATTAAGTCAATTTTATGCATGATGAATCTATTATCTTAGAGGAGAGAACAGTGCTGATGGATAAATGTGCACTATTGTTTTTATTACAAGGATATAGTCAATCGTTGTTATTCCCAGATTGTCTATTTGTGAATTGGCTTACTTGCTAAAATTTATTTGTATCCCCAAAATCAATACTTGCAGTACTTTCTCAGCCATTTGCTGACATAAGCAGAGCGTCAAAAAATTTCAGTGGCCCAACATGTACATTCTCAGCATAGGTTGAAGAAAACACTTAATCTTGTTTCAGCTCTCATATTATAAAAAAAAAAGAGAACTACCATTCTACCCAGCAATCCACTACTGGGTATACACCCAAAGGAACAGAAATCATTCTGCCATAAAGAGACAGGCACACATACGATTACTGCAGAACTAGTCACAATAGCAAGGACGTGAAACCAACCTAACTGCCCATCAATGGTAGATTAGATAAAAAAAATGTGCGGTATGTATACACCATGGAATACTGTGCAGCCATAAAAGAGCTAGATCATGTCTTTTACAGGAATATGTATGGAACTGGAGGCCATTATCCTTAACAAACTAACACTGGAACAGAAAACCAAATACTTCATATTCTCACTTATAAGTGGAAGCTAAATAATAAGCACACATTGAAAGAAAGTGGGAGAGAAACAGGCACAACAGACCCTGGGGCCTACTTGAGGGCGGAGGGTGGGAGGAGAGAGAGGTTCAAAAAAACAACAGCAACAACAACAAAAAAACCTATGAAGTCCCATGCTTAGTACATGGGGGATGAAATAATCTGTACACCAAACCCCTGAGTCATGAGTTTATCTGTATCACAAACCTGCACATGTACCCCCAAACCTAAAATAAAAGGTAAATTTTTTTTAAAGAATGAAGGTCTAGTTACTTGATAGCACAACAGAGTGACAATAGTCAATAATAATTTAATTATATATTTTCAAATACCTAAAAGAATATAATTGGATTGTTAACACAAAGGTTAAAAGGTTTATGTGACAGATATCCCTTTTACCCCAATATGATTATTATATATTGTATGCCTATATCAAAATATACCCCATCAATATATACACCTACTATGTAACCAAAAAAATTAAAAAATGAAAATGAAGGCTGGGCGCGCTGGCTCACACCTGTAATCCCAGCACTTTGGGAGGCCAAGGCAGGTGGATCACGAGGTCAGGAGTTCGAGACCAGCCTGTCCAACATGGTGAAACCCCGTCTCTACTAAAAATACGAAAATTAGTCAGGGGTGCTGGCGTGCACCTATAATCCTAGTTACTTGGGAGGCTAAGGCAGGAGAATCACTTGAATGCGGGAGGCAGAGGTTGTGGTGAGCCAAGATTGTGCCACAGCACTCCAGCCTGGACGACAGAGTGAGACTCTGTCTCAAAAAAAGAAATAAATAAAAAGAAAAAGAAGAAAATATAAAATTAAATAGAGGTATTTTTTGCAGCCTATTTACTGCCACATTTTTTTTTGTGCATTTTGTTAGTGACTTTGTTGTTTAAAATGGCCTCAAGCATAATGTTGCAGTGCTGTTTAGTGTATGCTTCAACATGTTTCTATAATAATCTACTGATAACTGCTCAGCAAATGACATTAATATTATAGTTCAAATTTATTTGTAGAAACACCGTAAATGATCATTTAAACTCAGCAGAGAAAGAAGCGGGTCCTTGGTTTTTGTGTAGAACTTGGAGTAAACACTATACTTTCAGTAATGACCACACCATCAAGCCGTTAACAACCAGGTGACAGAGAAAAAGTTTAAGGGCTATTAAAGAGAATTAAAGCTGGCTAAGATACTATGGGACATAATGCCCCATGCCAGACATTAACAAATTATAATAAAATAATAGAAGAAAGAAATTTAACTTGTAATTAAGCATCTATTTTTGCCTCCAGGATTGTGTTGTGTTTTTATTTATCTCATTTAATACTCAACTCTGAAGTATCATTGTTGTTTAACTAAAGAAAGAATTGAGGGTCAGAGAGTTACATGTTCTGCTCCAGGCCACACACCTACATAATTTGATTATTGGCATCAAAATTCAAATCTTTGGGTTTTGAGTACTGGCAATGTCTAGAATTACTCTCCTCTCTTCCCTGTAAGCCTCTTCCTCAATACCGATTGTGCTTAGGTTCTTCTCTAAATTTTCAATCCTTTGAATTTCCACAGTCCCTCCTTCAACACAAAGAATAATATCCAGGGCTACTCTTTCTTATTATAGTAACTTACCCTGAAGACTCAGACCCAGTGTTCTTCCTCTTTGAAACATATTCTAAAGATATAGATTTGAATTTTAAACCTGGCATCAGAAAACAACCCTTCAGCATATATGGGTATATGTATGTTTATGTATATGTGCAAATTTTTTATGTGTTCCTGAATAACACATCTTGTACCAAATGTGATTTAAAATTGTTAATAGAGATAACATACAATAAAACAACTTACTGAGTTGTTTACTATTTGAAAACTACTTCTCATTCAAGAGGGAAGATTGAGCACACGTTTACATGCTGCTTCTGTGTGACTCAAATTAAATAACAGTAATGGGCTAAAAACACATAAATTCATAATGATGAATAGAATGAGAACAGGAACAACATTAGATGATGAATTTTAACATTTATGGTGACGAAAAATAGATCAATGACTGGTGACTAAAGAGAAAAAGCCGTGAAGACAAAGCCTAGAATATATGAAGAAAGAATTACAAGAAAGGAGGCAGAGGATAGAATTCCTCAATACATTTCTCAACTCAGAAACTTCAAGAACATTAGAGAGTGAAATGTAGAGGATGGGATAAACAGAAATTTAGTAATCTCTATGTCAATATTCTCTATTTCTTAAGGCAAACATCCCACAACCAAGTACTCATGTCCTGACAGAATAAACAGCATGAGATTCTTCTGTAAAAATAAGTTTGAGGGAAACTAGCACAAATATTCTGGGGTATTGACACCACAGAGTAATGACTTTTGCATTTTATCATTTGGGAGTCTGATAATTCAGTGTCAGTTTCTTCTTGACTCCTTCCAAAGTAAGATTGGTTAAGTTAAAAGCTCTGCCCTTAAACTTTTAATTTGCACTATCCTATTGTTTACTAAACAGAAAAAGGTAAACAAGGATCATCAAGCTTCTGCATTATAAAGATAATGTCCATGAAAAACAATCTGCAAACTAGACTTCTCATCTCAGTTGAAAGGAGAAATTTTAAGGAAGATAACTGAACAAAAACCTATGTAATATTGACAGACACATATTTACATATCCACAAAATAGGAAGGTAATACAATAAAATGGGTATGGAGAGAATATAAAGTGCTATTGTGAAAAAAAGATGGTTTCTGAAATATATATATTATATAAGTACATATAAGATATAAGTATTTGGTTGTGGGATGTTTTGCCATAAGAAATAGAGAATATTGATATAGAGATTAGAAAAAATATAGATGATAATTTATAGAATCAACTTCTAGAATATAGATGATAATCAATGATAATCAACTTGTAGAATTAATCAAAATGCAGATTATATACATATTATATATAATCATATATATATTATATATGAGGGAGGTGGAGGAAATGAGAAAGGAAGACAGAAAAGGGGAGAGAGAATATTAGGTTACGACAGATCCTTCACATGATAAAAGAATCAGATCAACACCATATATCTTACTAACCATATTGATGCCAGAAAGCATTAGATCAATGCCTTTAAAGCTCTGAGGAAAATTATTTTCAACTTAAAATTCTAAACCTACTGACATTATCGATATAGTGGAAGTGTCAAAGAAAGTTATTCTGAGACATGTTTGAACTACAAAATTTCCCTGAGAATGTATTCTAGCAAAACGCGTGCAGAAACCAAGGAAAATTGAACATGGGAGCCAGTGATCCAGGAAAAGAAAAATTAAATGAAGTTTTAATTTAATATCTACAATGTAGCAAAAACAACAATTAGTAAATGTTGGAAAAAGAACAGATAATTCAGGGAATAGGGTATCTGAAGAGACAGAGAAAGAGAACATATAACGTGGTTTAGATAATGTTACCAAGGCATTAAAATAATGAAATAATTTGATAAAGGCAGACAGTGCTAGATTTAAAACAATGGTTAGAAACTTCTGCATAAAAATTAAATGCTATTTAAAAAAGAAAATTTCATTACAAGATACTCTTTAACTCTGTAGCAAAATATAATTGGAAAGTCATAATGAAATAAAATCTTTTAATTGATATTCAACTTGTAGAATTAACTTAGAAACAAAATGCAGATAATATATGTCATATTCTGTTTTGTATTGCTATAGCAGAGAGTTACCCGAGAGTGAGTCATTTATAAAGAACAGAGATTTAGTTTTTACAGCTCTGGAGGCTGGGAAGTCTAAGATCAAGGGGCCACATCTGGAAGACCTTCTTGTTGCATCATCCCATGGTGGAAAGCAGAAGGACCAGACGGCACACTTGACAGGGAGCAGAAGATGAGGCTAAATTCTCTTTTATAAGGAACTCATTCTCATGATAGCTAACCTACTCCCAAGATAATGATATTAATCTATTCATGAGGCAGAGCCCTCGTGACCTGCTCACCTCCTATTAGGCCCCACCTTTTAATACCGTTAAACTGGGAGTTGTTTCCATGATATGAACTTTGGGGGACACATTCAAACCACAGCAATATAATTTTAGAAAAAATACAAAAGTGTAGATGATAAACATTGGGAGAATAGATAAGAAATACAATCTAGGGGCATTTAGACATGCTACTGTGCTTGTCTTGTACAATGCAGAAGCATGAAACGCAAACTGCAGTTAATGAAAACATAATGTTACCAAGAAAATGAATGCAGAGACTCTGCCTTAAGCAAACACTCCTTTTGTTCCTGCTCTGGAATTCTGGTACAACTGTAATCCTTAAACACTTTATAGGCATTAAGATGAGGCAGGGTTGTTATTGCTCTAGTTATAATTTGGTCAATCTTTAGAATTTCCAGGAGATGTAACAGACTGTATATTATCGGGTAACCTCCTTATTGTCTCTTTTAATAGTAATTTCACAAGGTATTATGAATCAATGAACACAAGACTGCAACATTTTTTCCAGAAATAGTTATTTTGTTAAAACATCCTTTAATAATCAGCTTATCTTGGGTTGGAATTAGCACAGTCTTATAAGAAATTGAAGAAATAAAGACACCTAAGTAGTCTAAATACAAGGTTAGTCAACTTCCACTTGGAGGTGTGGTTAGCTTCATGGGAATGTACATCCAGGCAGAATTTCAGATACTGAGATAGATATTAACAAGATGTTATTCACTCATTTGAACATTGTGCTTAGTGTCCCAATATCCATTCTATCCCTTCCTTGTTAAGGCTGGTTGTAAACAGCAATGTGGTTCTAAGACTTAACCCTATGCCCAGGAAAGGGCATTGATTAGTCTAATCCAATTAATTTAATTCCTTTAATTCTCTTCCCCTTGACAGTGTTTGCCTTAAAAAATCCAGGTTTAAGTCAATTAGCACAAAACCATCTCTGGGTGAAAGTTATTGGGGCAGGGATAAATATATCATATAATTTGGTCCAATCAAATGGAAAGATAAGCACTTTATCACATGCTTTATGAAACATAATAAGGAAGGCATTACTAAGTTGCTATTGGCATTGATTTTGTGACCATGAAAGAAGTGAAGGGCAGAACAATAAGAATTTCAGAGAAATGTAGTCTTGGTCAAAACATGCCTGACATTCCTTCACCTCTGCACTTGCAGATAACTGAGATAATCCTGTATCTTTAAGCAGAGTTGGCTTAGATTTCAATTATGTAGAGATTAAAATATCCTAATAGAGATACCACTCTAGCTGCCAATCCTGGCAGCATAAGGGAAGTGACGTGAGGAGTCCATGTTCTCTTTTATTAGTTCCATTCCTTAGACACAAGAATGTTATGCAAGGGACAATCACAGATCCTTTTCTCCCTGGTTCTTCTTGCAGGCATAATGATGGGAGTAGTGAGGACTATACTTTAAAGAGTCAATCAAGACTAACACGTACCGTGTAAAACATGACCTTGTGCTACATAATCCTAAACTGATGATATATTAAATCTTACCAACTCCATAAACATACACTGGAATAATTACAGGTATTCTATTGGTGTCATATTTAGGAACGAAATAAAACCATAATGGAGAAACCATACAGGTTACTGTAACAAAATTAAGGGGAGGGGTTCTTCACCTGTCCCCTTAAGCCATTACAAAATATTGAGGTATTTGAAACAGAACCAAAGACAAAAACCACATGATTATCTCAATAGATGCAGAAAAGGCCTTTGACAAAATTCAACAACCCTTCATGCTAAAAATTCTCAATAAATTAGGTATTGATGGGACATATCTCAAAATAATAAGAGCTATCTATGACAAACCCACAGCCAATATCATACTGAATGGGCAAAAACTGGAAGCATTCCCTTTGAAAACGGGCACAAGACAGGGATGCCCTCTCTTACCACTCCTATTCAACATAGTATTGGAAGTTCTGGCCAGGGCAATTAGGCAGGAGAAGGAAATAAAGGGTATTCAATTAGGAAAAGAGGAAGTCAAATTGTCCCAGTTTGCAGATGACATGATTGTATATCTAGAAAACCCCATTGTCGCAGCCCAAAATCTCTTTGTCTCAGCCCAAAATCTCCTTAAGCTGATAAGCAACTTCAGCAAAGTCTCAGGATACCAAATCAATGTACAAAAATCACAAGCATTCTTATACACCAATAACAGACTAACAGAGAGCCAAATCATGAGTGAACTCCCATTCACAATTGCTTCAAAGAGAACAAAATACTTAGGAATCCAACTTACAAGGGATGTGAACGACCTCTTCAAGAACTACAAACCACTGCTCAATGAAATAAAAGAGGATACAAACAAATGGAAGAACATTCCATGCTCATGGGTAGAAAGAATCAATATCGTGAAAATGGCCATACTGCCCAAGGTAATTTATAGATTCAATGCCATCCCCATCAAGCTACCAATGACTTTCTTCACAGAATCAAAAAAACTACTTTAAAGTTCATATGGAACCAAAAAAGAGCCCACATCGTGAAGTCAATCCTAAGCCAAAAGAACAAAGCTGGAGGCATCAGGCTACCTGACTTCAAACTATACTACAAGGCTACAGTAACCAAAACAGCATGGTACTGGTACCAAAACAGAGATATAGACCAATGGAACAGAACAGAGCCCTCAGAAGTAATGCCACACATCTGCAACCATCTGATCTTTGACAAACCTGACAAAAACAAGAAATGGGGAAAGGATTCCCTATTTAATAAATGGTGCTGGGAAAAGTGGCTAGCCATATGTAGAAAGCTGAAACTGGGTCCTTTCCTTACATCTTATACAAAAATTAATTCAAGGTGTATTAAAGACTTACATGTTAGACCTAAAACCATAAAAACCCTAGAAGAAAACCTAGGCATTACCATTCAGGACATAGGCATGGGCAAGGACTTCATGTCTAAAACACCAAAAGCAATGGCAACAAAAGCCAAAATTGACAAATGGGATCTAATTAAACTAAAGAGCTTCTGCACAGCAAAAGAAACTACCATCAGAGTGAACAGGCAACCTACAAACTGGGAGAAAACTTTCACAACCTATTCATCTGACAAAGGGCTAATATCCAGAATCTACAATGAACTCAAACAAATTTACAAGAAAAAAATAAACAACCCCAT
>NW_026652324.1:51320-142988 GCF_009828535.3 Hylobates moloch
TTTTTTTTTTTTTTTGAGACGGAGTCTCACTCTGTCACCCAGGCTGGAGTGCAGTGGCACGATCTCGGCTCACTGCAAGCTCCACCTGCCGAGTTCATGCCATTCTCCTCCCTCAGCCTCCCAAGTAGCTGGGACTACAGGCGCCTGCCACCACGCCTGGCTAATTTTTTGTATATTTTTTTTTTAGTAGAGACAGGGTTCCACCACGTTAGCCAGGATGGTCTCGATCTCCTGACCTTGTGATCCACCCGCCTCGGCCGCCCAAAGTGCTGGGATTACAGGCGTCAGCCACCCACCGCACCCAGCTAAGCTGCCTGTTTTTCATGCTTAGAACAAATTGCTGACAAAACTGCTTCATTGTCACATACAATAGACTTGCTGTAATTATTTTTCACTAATATAACCGTAACAACTCCAAACAAGTATTTAAATTTAACAAGCTACTCTTTATTGATTCAGTCTCTGCTGAAGATGATTTCTACAAAAGCTCATAGAAAGCTATGTTTACAAAGAAATTTTCACCTGTTCACACCAGCTTTACCTGCAACCTGTAAGCAGCTACTTTCCGTTAGGATTTTGAAATCTTTAAACCTGGGTTCACTGTAGGAGATGGGTACTGAGGGGAGTTTACTTTGCCTTCTTTTTGGCTATATTCTCTGCTCTGGAGGGTTTCATATTCTCCATGAAACACCACAAAAATGAAAGTCTAGCAAAACGGGAGTCTGACTTTCAATGCATTTTCTATTTTATCATGCTCTTTTTTAGCCAAAGAGGAGGGGGCATTTTCCTGGAATTTTCAATGACCTGTGTGCTGTGAGCCAGTTTGCACCATTCACATAATTCTCATTCACAGTGGCCAATCCCTGATTCCTATGGCTCTGAGGGAGGGAGCAGGGTATCTTGTCTCCCTTACGTGGGTGATCCCAGAGACAAATTTGAAATGAAATAAACTTGAGGAAGGGAACAAAAAGAGATAATTAGATGTCTTGCAATATGTTTTTCTGTACTTGACTTTCATAGACCAAAAGGGCTTCTGTAAGGCATATGGGTATGAGTACCAAGCATTTTAAGAGCTTTCAGAAGGGAAGGAGCACAGATTAGGAAAGGATTAAAAGTTATTTTCAATGTTTTTATCCTTCTTATTAAACAGTCAACATTTGCATTTGAAGCCTATTACCAGTACAAGCTGGGCAAGGTAACTGTAACTATTCATAGCAGACAAAACAGAAAACTAGATTCTCCATTTTCCTCAAACAGTATATACTCATGAAAGAGCAAACTTCAAATTCCCCATCTTTTCCCCTCTACTAACATAGATGCCTAAAAAATTATTTTGACTTTATCAAAGTGCACCTTTGTAAAGGAAAAATTACCCTTTTCAGAAGTTTTATGATTTAAACAACATATTGTTCTAAATCATACTACAATTCTTCAGTAGTTTCATTCATTTCTACAAAATTAATAGTCAAGTGTGCTGGCTGTAATGTGTATTCTATATATTACCAGTTTTGTGAGATGCTTGAGAGCAGAGTTCATATCTTATTTCATGTTCTCGGCATTTAGCATAGAATTCAAAATTTGCCTCTGCATTTTTGTATCCTTGAATACGATAGTATTAAAATACCAGAACTGCCTTGCTGGGGTTATATTATCAAATGCATATACATGAATGTTGGCCTTTCTGATAAGCTAATTAAATGGTAACTTTCAAGGATTAATTTGAAATCAGAGACACCCTTATTATCCACAGCGTATGTTTCACAAGCAGAAAAAAAATGGAATCATCTCCAAAAGGATGTGGATTCTCATTTTTTCTTCATGGTTATTTGTAGTAGAAATAATAGTATTAGCATGCAACAATCTTTTCCATATATAAACAAACATGAAGGACACATTTATGTTTTAATAGTTTAGATTTTAGGAGATATCTTATGGTAGTAAAATTGTTAATATCTTTAATTCATTTAAAATGTTTACGAGGAAATGTTAAAATATGCATATAACCTCTATTGAATAATTCATACTCATAGTAAGACTTCGGATAATGTAACATTTGAATTGTATATACTGCAAGTTGACTTGAATGATTGTTTTACCTATATAATTCACCAGCATCCCCTGTGTATATAGAGATCGTATTTCCAGAAATTATGCTGCCGTGAGCTGTTTAGGTGTATAGCTTGGGCCAATTGTGTTATTCATATATTCATTTTGATATGAGATAGATTATTATAATTTGTTCAGAGAGTTTTGGAAAAAACGTGCTATCACTTTTTGCTGATTTTTTCTTTTCATTAAACTAATGGCAATAAATCACTACAAAATATGCAGGAAATCTAGGGAAAAATTTTAAATTTTTTAATAGACTTATGCACTAAGTTCTCTGACATTTGTAATTATTGCTTTCATGTAAAGTGTTTACATGAAGTAAAATTTTCAAATTTCATGAACTCTAAGCTGAACTTTTGACCCCAGAGAATTCTGAAGATAATACTGCCCTTAACTTGCTCTTTAACCTTTTTTTTTTTTTTTTTGGATTTTCGAAAGTAGTTTGTTCATTTATTTTCAATCTATATATATTGTTGGGTACCAGACACTTCCAAGTCACAAGAATGGGTATTAACAATAGCTATCAAGATGAATTATATACAGGTACTTTCTTACAGGGGACAAAGGTGAGAGAAAGGGGACAAATATTTATAGATACTAATTGCAAACCAGGCAGATGTACTGTGTTTTCACATATATACTCATTTGATTTGCACAACACTATGATGAGGTATCATATTTTAAAAATTTGATAAATGAGTGAACTGAATTACTAACTTATACAAGTTTGCACATTTTGTAGGCATGGAACCAGGAGCTAACTCCTAAAAGCCTCCTTTATTTTGTCTTCTTTACTATACTCTGTTGCCTGTGGCTAAATAGAAGAGATGAAGTATATACAATGTATACAAAATAGAAAATGTTAACTGCCAGAAGAGGAGTGCTGATAAAGTAATATGAGAGTTTTACAGTTTTATACTTCACACCGCAATATTTGAAGCCCAGGAAAAGAACTTGACTTATAGTTTAGAATTTGGTATTTCTTTTAGTACCTCATGTCTCAAACCTACGGTGAGTTCCTTGGAATGATGCGCTGTTTGAGTTTAAAGCATTAGAAATCAGCAGATGATTATGGTGTAATGTTTGAGATTACACAGACATCAGAATATGGGAACAATTCTTTATTCTTTTAAAAAATATTCACTTGTAAAAATTAGTATTCCACTTCCTTTCCTTTGAACAGGTCTTCTAAAAGTCATTTCCAAAGCATTACAGCCCATGAAGTACTTACAGTGGCTACCCTCCTTCTCACACGATGATGGCAACCGTAATTACAATTGCAGGTCATAACCTTTGAAATATCCCTATGGCTTTAGGGGTTATAAAACCATAAAGAAGCTCCACATTTCCATTTTTATGGTTCAATCCAATCTTTTTACTGTGGAAGTCTCCAACAGAGCTATAGGTAATCAACCTTTTTCCTCACTGTCACTCAGCAATTGGACTTTTACAAGAATTTGAAGACAGAAGTTATATCCACAACTGTAAGTGTTCTAAATATGTCTCTATTTCTTACCTTCTATTTTTTCGCTAAACACAGAACTTTCATTCACTGAATATTTACTACAAAGCCTACTCTAGGTCAGGCTTAGGCAATACGTGAGAACTGGACATCCCAGTGCCAAGAGCTCCTAAGTGATGGATAAAGGAGGAAAAGAGAGGGAGGATATGACTCGGGTCCCCAGCTGAATTGCAGTGACCATAGCAGGTCTTTGTGAAGAAAAGACAAATGTTCACTATATCTGAGGAGAACAGAGATTTATCCCAGGCTCAGTTAGGACCATAGTAACACAGTGTCATTTCAATCACAAAATGCTCTGCAGCTTTTGAAGCCCCTGGAGAGACCATATCCCGTGTGATGGGTGATCTATGAGAATGGTATTATCAGTGGTTTAAATAAATGTCTAGTGAATATGGTAGAGAAATAATAGAAACCTGATGGGAAAGTAGCCGCAACAAGCAAATTCATATTGTTCAAGCATGTTAGTGACTGTCCCATGAGACTTCTCAGAGATATTTGATAGAGAATTTGGCAGGGATTTATAGTTCTGTGTGGTCAGGAAGAATATAGAATCAATGCTAATATGAATGTATTTGCATATTAAAGAATATATAAGCCAAAGATGGATCCCAAATATGATTTTTATATAGTGTTCAGGTGTAGGATGTATACATTTGTACACAGATCTTGTATAGTTTGTAAACTGCACGAGAGGAGGGACCTTGTTTTAGACTCTAATTTTCTGGCACCCAACAGGCACTTCTTAATTGTTTGCTAAGCCTGGTGGTTATATATCCTTGGAGGAATTCTCAGTCACATATTACCAGTAAAGGTATAGTAATGATAATAACTACAACTTCGTGAATGCAGACTATGTACCAGGTATTGTTTCGGGTTTTTACAAATATCAACTAATTCATTCCTCATAACCAGCCTGGGAAGGAGATATTTTGATTTTGAATCTTATTCTTGACACTTATTTGATGGGGACTTTGGTAAAGTTGATTACATTTTCTTTACTTCAGCATCAGCAGACACTAAAAAGAAATACAGAGGATAATACAGGCATCTGGGATGATTGTGATAAGTAAATGATAAGTATTTGGTGCCCTTCACATAGCGGCTGCCAATAACAACGTTCACTTCAGTCCTTCCTTTAGTTCTCTTGTGTTACCCTGGCATTTTTCTACAAGTAGTGTTTACTTAGAATTGGCCTGTATTGTTCACATTTGCTTTTTAAAAACATTTTTATTTACTTGTTTATTATAACAAAAGAGTTTTTCAGTTTCTGGTTAGAATGAGTCTGTATCACTCTTGTTCCAGATTGCTTTACCTGCAGATTCCTCATTTCCTGTCTCTACACAGCCCAGTATGTTGGAGACATCAAAGGTCGCTGAGGAGAGTCATCCATCATCTTGACACCTTTTATGAGTTTACTGCTCTTGATGGTGATTATAGGAAAGGCTGCTTCAAAGTGATAACTGCCAGAGGCACTTGACGTTCATAGTATTGAATAATAGAAATATGTCCAAGTTTGGGGCAACAGAAAAAATAAAAAAAATCGAAGGACAAAATGAAGAGGTAGTAAAATGCAAAGGCAACTCTAAAAAGCTGGTTCTGATTGAGGAGTATTGGTTTTAGGTGGAAATGAACCAATAGAATATATTCCAAAGGTAAGTTCTCATAGATTGTGCCACTTCCACAAGGCCAATTTAGTCACATGACAATAAGCCCTTGAGCTTATTGTCTTGATATTTTGTCTATATGACATCAAGCACCTAGGGTCTGGCTACTTTCAAATACAGGCTGCCATCACAAATGAAATCAATGCCTATTTGAAGGAGTCTTGGTATTGCTAAAGTAAACATAGTGTTTCCATTGGTCTCCATTATCATGTCAGGGGTGCTTTGTGCTGTTAACAAATGTGTAGTGAAAATGACCGATTAGATTCAATAATAATAACTAACATTAAGCACTTAGGATATACTACTATATCATATGTTAGGCACCTTAAGTACATTTTCTTATGTAATCAGTATTGTAGTCAGCACTACTGGGGGGATTAATCAACAATACCATGTTTCGCTGTCCATGTTCAGAATTAATTGAGATATAGTACACAAGACTAGGGCAAATGGAAAACAAAATATTGTTTTTATCACTGATAAAGCTTATTGTATAATGTAGCTTTAGATTTGTAGCCAGAAGGTATAGTTAATGTCTTGCTTCAATGAAAACAGACTCATCACTGTTTACTGGTTTACTGTTTACTGCTTAGTGGTCACCGATTGAACTGGACAATATGAGGCTCTCCCACAAGTGGCAACGTTTTCTCCACTATGTTTACAACATAGCAGACTGTGTGCCTCCTGGAGACAAGGTGACTCTAAAGAGAGAAGAAAGGACTGAGCTGGGCGAGCTTATTTCCTTCTCCAAATTTGCTAATCAGGTTAGAGTCTCCTCTGTGAGAACGAATGAGTGAGGAGGCAGAGAGTAGCTGGAAATGTTTCTCCAATATTTTCCTCTCTTGAAAGTGAAGGTCTTATTTCCTTCCCCAATAGAAACATGAGAAGTGAGGAACAGAAACCCCACTCCCAACAGGACCCATAATATTACACAATTAATAACTGAAAAAACAAGTTTAAGTTGTTAATAACTTATTAGTTTCAAAAAACTAGTAAGTGACATAAATTGGCTCCTAGAAAGTCTTTCAACCTCCAGAGATTTAGCTGTGACTAACTACATGTAATAATTATTTAGTAGCATAATCTATAGAACACATAGAAACTTTCAGTTTATATAATATATAACATACAAATAATATTTGGAAGATCAGCATTAGTGCCATTATGCAATCAATAGTAAATTCTACAAATAAAAGGAATAAACATACTCAAAGTTTTATTTTTTATTTCATTTTTTTTTTTCCAAACACAATGAATTATTCAGGCAGACCATGTGGGGAATGGTTTTCCAAAGAGAGAGAAAACACCTGATATGTCAGAGAAACACCATTATCATGCTATTGAAATGGCTATGTTCTCCGGGATATAAACCTGGGGTTCATCGTCTCATGCAAGGAAAATTTAGGACACGGGCACACACGAGGAGTTTAGGAGCAGAGGTTTAATAGGCAGAAGAGAAAGAGAAACAGATTTTTCTATAGAGGATGGGGTCTCTGAGAGGAAAAGACCCACTGGAGGCAAAAGCACTGGATTGTATAGTCTAGTTTGGGGAGGTGGTGTCTGGATGTACATGGGGCTCACAGATTGGTTCAATCAGGTAAGACATTTACACAGGGCACAGGAAAAGCTAGTCACTCCACCCTAATCTCATGCAAATGAGTTTTCCAGTTGATCGGTGCCATCTTATCTGCTCCTTACAGTACACGTGGCTGGCAGAGAAGGGAAGATGGAGCCGCCATCTTGAACATGTCTCGTTCTTAGTTCCTGCTGGCATTCACCCCTGCAAGCTCCCAGCTTGCTTGTCTATGTCTGCACCTTGACTTCACAGGCTTGTTAGAAAATGATTTGGGGCTGCTTTTCATTAAAGAGAAAAGCCTTACTGAGGACCCCCATATCCTTACTATCTGCCTAAACGATTTCTTCTTAACTCCTACGTCCTTATGTTCTAGGGATTGCAAATACTTTCATGAGAATGAGGACAAGAGATGCTTGCACGGGAGACTATGGCAGGAACTCATGACTGGAAAAGGATGAACTATCCAACATGTGCTAAGAATTTTGGAATTTCTCCTGAAGTTCTCAGGAGTTCCTCAAAATTTGAAGACAACTGTAACACTGCAAGGTTTACAGCTTAGGAATTGCATTCTGACCGAACTGTGGAGGAAGCTTCGAAGTAGAGTGTGACTAGTGATAAGGAGACTATTCTGGCAGTTGTTAAAATGGTCCAATCAAAGGAAAATAATGAGGTCTTATTTCAGGGCAGTAGTTATATGAAGGAATGAATAGATGCATAGGCTTTATACAAAGTATATTTAATTAGTTAAATAAGCAATTAAATTTTGGGATTCAGTAGAAGAGGAAGGGTATCTGTCCCCACTGAGATGATGATGGTGACTACTCATTGCAAAGGGGAAAACAGGCGGTTTGGGATGGAGGATGGTGATGTGTTCTATATGATCATACTGAATTTCACAGACCAATGAGTTCTCCAACTGGAGATGTTCAATTGACAGCAGATTCTCGAATTCAGAAGAGGACACTGGGCTTGAGTAGTACAACTGTGAGTCATTGGATTAAAGAGGTAGAAGTTGTATGGGTAGCTGGGATCTATCAGAATACACAAAATTAGAAGAGAAAATGATCAGACAACAGCATTCCAGAAACCAACATGTAAGAGCTGGGAGAATAAAGAGAAGTTTATGATTGAGGGGTTAGGCACAGTAGGTACAATTTAAGGAGGGCCTCAGTGTCATCACGGAAATGAAGAAAAGAAATTAAAAGAAAAACTGAAAGCTTTACAGTGGATCATTAAATACTGCCATTTAATAGTGACAATATCAGTGACTGCTATATGTTTATTTACTTAGAGCCCAACACATCCTAAGCAATCAGAAGCTCAATATGTGTTTCTGGAATGAGTGGCTAAGACATTAAGGTTATAAAACATGAAAAAGATTAAATATGGGCCATTTTAGTCATAGAAACAATAAGGTAAAATCTGTATCTTTAGGCAATACTTTGATAACATGATGGAGAAAATTTGAAATAAACAATAAAGTAATTGTAAAAGCAGTTAGGTCACTGAGAACTAAAGTTTAGCATAGTAATGAAAAGCTGGCTTAGGTGGGGTATAGGAAAATCAAAGTTTGAAGACAAAGTGTGACACTGAAATACGAATTAGGGCATGCTTATAGGCAGTTTTACAGTGTATATGTGTAAACGGGGACCTGAGAGCACTTACATGAAAATAAAACTTTTTCTTTTCGAAAGATGTCTTCAATTTCAAGGAAGTTCAGAAGCAGTAAACCATTTGATGAAACAATCTGAGCAAATACTCCTAATCCGATGTTACAGGTTAAAACTTTGCAAACAAATATCAGAGGAGGGAAAAAAGAAACATGTAAAAATGAGTCAGATGGCATTGAGTGTCTTTCTTTACAGAGATAAAGCTCCCCCAGCAACCTTGAGGGAGAGAATAAGAGCTTTGTAAAGATGCATCTGCTTTAAGCAGAGTTCAGAAAAATTGACGTGAAAGAATGGAGTGCAAACACAAGAAGAAAGAAAAGAGAGAAAGAGAGAGGGAGGGAGAGAGACAGAGAGAAAGGAGAAAGGGAGGGAGGGAGGGAAAAAGAGAGAAAAGAAAAGAAGACAAGAAACATGAGCTTAGAATTTTGTGAGGAATTTTTACAGTGAAGTAGTATTTGACCCACAATTACAAATCATCCAGTCACTAGCTTCAGAAGAAGTTCTATTTTTTCCCTTTATAATGAGGATTAATAAAAATATATTACTCAAGTGTTCAAATTCTATACTCAGACACTATGTACAAAAACGAATAAAAATGTAATACATCATAAAGATACATTTATCTTATATAAGTACAATGAAAATTAAAAGTTGGAAAATGAGCTGTGTAGAATTTATATTCAGCAATTTTGCTGCATAACAAATCCCAGAGCATAGTTTCTTAAAATTATAGCCATTTATGTAGCACGAGGTTCTACATGTTAACAATCAGGCCTGGGCTTGTTTGGTGTTTCTTTTGGTCAGGCTCAGCTTGGCTGATCTGGTTGAGCTCGCTCATGCATCTGTTATCATTTGGTGACCGAGAAAATGGTTGGTTTATGATGGCACTACCCAGATAGCTAGGATGGCTGATACCTTTTTCTGTATTCTTTCAACACTTTGTTTGATGATTGCTGAATTCCAAGATCGGCAAGAGTAGAAACTGCAAAGCTTTTGGATATCCAGGCTTTAAGCTGAAACAATAGCACTTTTGCTGCATTCTAGTGGTCAAAATATGTTACAAGGTGAGCTTAGATTTCACAGAGGAATTGATCCCACATTTTTCTGAGAGAAACTGTAAAATATTGTGATGGCCAAGTTTGTTCCCAAGAAGAGAATCAAATATAAGTTGAAAGATTGTTATTTCTTAGAATTTTAACTACTAAGTGTAATACTTCATAGAATATTTATTTTAAACAGCAATGCCTTTACAAAGCCTATAGACTGACCATTAAAGATGGAAGCTTTACCACATGTGTTTACCTACTCCTCTTCCTTGTTATGTAAGTTTATATATTATCCTCATTGTTTAAGTTGTTTAAAATAGGGTTATTTATTATTTGTAGGAAAAAAAATCCTAACTAAAACATAGGTACACGACTTGGTATTTAGTGAATTGATTAATTCAAAGCTCGAATTCCAATTTTTGTTGATTTCTGACTATGACTCAGTCATTTTGAGATAATGGGGATAAAAATGATAAGTAGAGCTAAGGAGACAGGAAAATCTTTCCATTGAGCTTACAGAACGGGAAATGGGGAAAGACAATTAAACAAATGAAGATGGTATTCTCTGCCTGTATCAGGCCTCATCAGTGGAGGGCCAAAAAATAAAGAAATAAAAAGAAAACCTTTTAGAGAAAATGATGCCTGAGCTGACCATCACCAAATGGGAAGCAGTTTTCTAGGAAGTCAAGAAATAAGGAAGTGGGCAAGTATGAGGTGAGTGTTTTAGTCTAAAGGAAAGCAAACATAAAAGTGGAGGTATATAAACAGGTTTGTTTTTTTCAGAAAACTGCTAGTTGTCCACTCCTTATAGCTAACCCAGGAAGTGGACAGTAAAGTGGGAAGTGATATGGCAGAGAATGGCCAGTGTTACATGGGGTATTGGCAGGCAATTGGAACTGATGATGTATAAATATCAAGTTCTAAGCTGCCACCCAATAATTTCCTATAGAGAAATTTCCTAATTGCTCTTCTTTTGCTTTTGATTTTCAACGCAGGCCTCAGCTATCATTCCAGATATTTCGCTTTTCAACTAATAATCATTCTGGGTGAGAAATCAGTCATTTACTAGAAATAAGAATATCACTATCACCATTTCAGATGTTTCCAATTTATTCTTGTTGACTTAAAATCTTATACCAATTCAAATTTATAGCATGTGCATTTGTACATAACAATGGGGTTTGGTTTTAACCACAGTATGGGATTATTTGACTATTCATGAATATGTATGATAGGTCAAAAGGAATGGAGTAGCAAGTATTAATCATATGCTTACTAATTGATTTAACATGGACTTAGAGTACTTAACAGTCTCTGATTTAATCAGTTTTTTCTTTATTTCTAATTAGTTTTCTGATGAACCAACTTCAATCTATATATTTTGCTTTGATTTTCCCCAACTTGGTGTATAAGCACAACTGCTCTTCTCTGAAAGCAAATGTTAGTAATGATATTATAAAATTACGACCTTTCAGCCCATTCCCTTTAATTAAAATTTTAAGGGCTGGGAAAACTCACCAGAATGGTTCCTCTGCATTACATTTATTAATAATTTATATAGTTAAAATATGCCTTCTTTTTTGTCAGCTACTCTTGGACCCAATTTTTCTGAAATTGTAAAATAAGTGGAAATGTAAAGGTTATCTTTACCAAGTGACAAAAAATGTATTAGTATAAGATATTTGAAATGTAGAGCTGTGTTAATCATGTAACATCTTATGTTAAAAAAGGAGACATCTAAGGTATAACCATATGTTTAAGTTACTCATGAGATTCCTTTTAAGGATGCATAACCCAAGAGAATATGAAAAACAGCACTGAGAACTGAGTTTCAAAAAATCAATTAATATTGGCTCATGGCCCAAATAGTTTTACTTACATGAGCATTGCATATCTATATTTTATCAGTATTTATAGAAAAACTTACAAGATCTAGAAAATAAAGTCTATATATATATATATAGTGTGAATTCCCATAAGAGAAAGGCAAAGCCAGAACATATATTCCATTGGCAAAATAAACAAAAACATGATATATTTTCACTGGATTCCAGATTATTGGTATCAAAGACTCAATTCTATATAGTATTTTTGTTGCTGTTGACAAAATAGTTAATGTTGATAACTTACAGGTCACATTTGGCAGGCTTCCGAATTAACCCATCTAGGGGAGGTCTTACAATTTATGACTTATATCCTGTCCTTGATTAAAGAATCTTATCCTGAGTCTAATCTTATCATGGATTCTCCAAACTGTTGAGGTACCAATTAATACACCATCTACTGACATTGAACATGATGTTGATCTGTTTCTGGATCACAAAGTTTTACTGATAGTCTTGCACCTAGAATATTTCAGCCTGTTATGTTGCAACCTGTAGCCAATGATTATAACTTCTGTGGTGAACCCTCCAATTAAAAGGAAACTGCAGTGTGAGGAGTCCTTCTCCCTTATTGTAAACTTTCCCCTCCAACTTGTAGCAGATTCTGGAACAGGCCCAACTTTGTGTCTTTCCTGATCAATCCACACATTTAGCTTTTAATAATGCTGTATCAAATTATTTCTCCCTCGACAGGCTTAATTTTGGTTGGCAATGTATATCAAATAAGACCATGAATGATGCATATAGATATTTAAATATTATAAGCCGACGTTTAAAAAGCATGATTAACATGTTAATTTCTGTAGACTATCTGATTACAAAGCAGAGGGCATCACTGCACACAGATGAAAATAAATATAAACCAGAGTGTTTCAAGGTAAACCATATAGTAATTCTCTTGGCGGAATATCCAGTTTCCCTCCAGGGGTTTTTGCTTGTGTAATGATGGAAGAATGTCTCACTTTTGACCCCCAAAAGAGAGACTTTTAAAATTATTTAATTGACGCTTTCAGCTTTGTCAATGATCTCTTTTGCTCTGAATTGAAACATCTGGACTATCATTTAAAAATGAATCTTAGGTTTGGCACATAATTTGGGATTTTGAAGCCTACTTCATGAGTGGGGGATGAATGTCTCTATGCTGCATAGGAGCTGAAGGCAAAGACAGACACACACCTACTGCTCTGGCTCAAACAACTGAACATGGTTTCAGTTAAAATCGGAAAGTTGGCTGAAGTAGGGTGATTATTTTTATTTTTTTATCTCCAAAAATAGAAATAAACTACCCCTATTATTTCATCTCATGGTTTCTGACTTCAGCCCCACCAGCTATTAATAAAAAATACAAGACTTATCTTTCATAAAATTCTTTAGGATTAAATTTCTAAGTGTACTAGTTAGAACGAGGAGGAGGAGCAGAAGGAGGAGGAAGAGGTAGGTGTTAAAGGGGAGAAGGAATAAAGGAGAAGAATTAGCCATTTCAGCAGCCAGTTTTTGTGCTGCTCTCTACTATGACACCAATGTTCATTAAGAACAGGTTTTCATCAAACCTCTGATCAAAGATAATAGTGTTGAGCAACTTGCCCTAATCACCTATCCCAAATCCTCATCTGCTCCAAGAGCACTTTGTACATGCCTTTAATTATGCACAATGGCATTTAATTTTGTTTTGTTGTGCTTCCTTTGCTTCCATATGATGAGCTGTGTAGTCGTGAGCACAGTGTCTGGCATGCAGCAGGTGTTGTGTAACTGTGTGTGGAATGAACTGGAAGTCTAGGAAATGCTACATGTCACAGTGCTTAGCAGCATCCCTCATTGCAGAGGAGCTCCCTCTCATTCCTGTGGAATCTTGTAGCTCTTATCTCATTTGGATATTGGGAATGGTTGCAAAGATCTATACCTGGAAACATTTGTACCTAAAATAAAAAGGAGCTGCAAAACACAATCTAACCTCTGACATCTGTTCTTTCTCTCCAGGAGGTCAGAATAATACTGGAAGTCCTCCATCTATTTCTCATCATCTCACTCTTGAGTGTGCACTGCCAACAATGTCCCTGAATGAAGAGCCACTGATTACATCTAAGTTTTGGCTGTTGAAAGGAAGTTCTATGTATAAGGAAGTGCATTGGACTGACAGGTCAGCATCTGGATTGTGCTGTGAGCTCTCATATGTATCACCTCATGTGATCTTCATGACCACTTTGCAAAATGTGGATTTTGCAAAATGAGGCCACAAATAGTCGCCTTTCTCCAATTTTCTCATTTCTTTGACTTTACTTTGTGACTTTTTGGATTGTTGCTTACGGTATGCTACCAAAGTTTTTCTCACTTCAGAAAATAGGAAGCTAGCTAATGCTGTCAATGTCACAGTACATGTCATGCTTACAATGATGAGGTTAATATGTGGCACACCTCTGACTTACACAAGCCCTGTTTGTTTACAAAGTCAATGGTTACACTCTAACCCCAGAGTTCTAGTCTCCATTCTGCTGCCAATTACCCGATGACCTATGTGACTTTAGACATGTGAAATAACTGGGTTTTTTTTACTTTTGAAAAAAAGGAGGAACACCAATGAGATAATTTCTAGGGCATTGCTTCTCAAATTTTACATGAATAATGATAACCTTGGGATCTTGTTAAAAACTGATTTTTTAATTCAGTAGGTCTAGGGTAGGGCTTGAACTTCTGCAGTTCTAGCAAGTTTCTAGGTAATGGCAGTGCACCTTGTCCAAGATCACACTTCCAGTAACAAAATGGCCTTTCTTTTTATTCGTTTAAGAGTTTGATTCCAGAAAGAATGGTCACTACAAAGATAGGGATAAAGCTATTTTCTACCCAGTGTTCTTCCAGGTAACATTAGATAGACTCTAATCCTAACGAACTAAAGAAGACCTAAGTCAATCAGAAGCATCCTAACATAATTGGTGTGTTGATGAGGAGCTTTGCATCCTTAACAGCAACTGCTACACAGACAACAAGCTCTCATGCATGTCTCACAGCTCCCTGAATTAGATTCCAAAAACCATCTGCCTATGCCACAACTGGGGATGACTTTCCATCTGTACATAGTATTTCTCTGCCTTGCAATAATTGCCAAGCATCCAAGAAGCTTCAGAGCCATTAAAGACAGAAACACACATGACTCATTTTCTAGAGAATTACTACTTTTTACTACTATGATAATAGCCAATAGAGCTGGCATTATACAATGCAGCATGGTATGAAGACATCTTTGTAATGCAGAGCAGGATTTGTTTAGTTTTAAAGCCAAGTATATCAGCAGATATATTGCATAAAATAGAGTTGACGAGGAAGAACTTGGTTTTACAGACTGCTGGGCCCACGAGTTCTCTGTTGCAACAAAATTAAACGGGCCATTGAGGCTTGGGGTTGTAATTCAACACAAACCACTTTGAAAACTGAAATTTGAAGTATTAGTATTTTATGTTATTAGAAAGTTTTGCTTTGAAATAATATTTTTAATTTTGCATTGGACATTAAGATATCAGTACTTCATAGAAATGACAATATATGGGAAAATGTTGATGTTGAGGCTGGAGGATGCCTCATCAGATTTTTTTCCTGCATATTTTCTTGGGATACATTTGATAAATCATGGAAATAATTCTTCCTTTATTATTGTCAGTAAATTCACTGTTCCTACAAATCCCATTTGTAAGAGTGACATTTTAAAAGGGTCAGAATTTTTTTTAAATGCTGCAGTCCAAATTCATCTTTCCAGTTTGGTCATTTTTATCTTACACAAGAAAAAAATACTAGATAATGTGTTGTTTCTCTCTTACATAAAAGACTAAGTCAATTATCATAATTTACATGTAAATTATGAGTCAGAGGAACATTTCTCAGCAGGTAGTTTTTCAGTGTTAGACTATCTTAGCAGAGAAGAAAGGACACATTGAACATTCCATTCTCTTCCACATCTTCGATCATCCAAGGTAGTGCCCATCTCAGATAGAAGTCAGAGTCAGCAAGTTAGTTGGGAAATGGGATTATGGGAGCTAGGAAAAGCCAGTGAGCAGCAATTTGACCAACTGCTAATGTAGCATCCCTAAACATCAACAAAAACCAAAATAGTTCTGCCAGAATTTAAAATCACTAATATTAAAATTTTGATTACACATTTTTTTTTCCTAACAATTCTTTCCTGAGGTGCCTAGTAACTAGCTTTTGACTACTCATTGATTACAGAGTCATCTTTGTCTCTGCTGTCAGAAAGTACTAAAGCCAAGAGAAAAATGTATGAGACAAACCACTTTCCTTTTCAAACAAACAATGTGAGGTACATCATGCCAGTTAGTGACTGCTAAAATGAATCTTTTGAAATAAATCAGCAATTAGAAATCTCCATGTGCACATTTTTTTCCATTTTATTGAGATAGTCTTACTTCTCTTGTAGTACAACAAAGAATAAAATGGAGACAGCGAATCATTTAGCACAATATTATGTCCTGTGCTAGAGTATGGGTGTGCCAGAAGCCAAGAATTTGAGAGTGGATTTTGGAAGAATTTAAGAATTAGTTTTTTGCCTTTTCGATATGGGTGAATACATATAAGATGATATACAAACTGGTTAAAAATAACAGAAACAATAAATAGTAGGTATTATTTTCTTTTTTCTCCTGAATATAGAAGCCTTAAATTAAAAAAAAAAAAATACAGATTCACAGCCATCCTTTTCAGTGTTTCATTTAAAAAATTCTAATGCATGCACAAAGATAGTTACAGAACTTTTATGCAAAGCTCCTTTCTAAGATGGCTTGGCATCACAATTGAGGTTTTGTTACTCTCTTACATGTTAAAAACTGTTAACCATATAAGTATATATGCTAATTTTTGCCACAGTAGTTAGCGACAGTAGGTAAAATATTAAAAATATGCCAATCAAATGAAATCTGTATCAAAAGTAAAAGAAACTCTTGAAATATGGTAGTAGAACTTCAGGGATCCATGGAAAACAGCCATTGATATATAGCCTGTCTGTAGTTTTTATATATTCCAAAAATTTTTTGTGTCTTTCTCCAAACAATGAGCCCAACAAATCATTTATATTGAATGGATTGGACATACATGTAGATAGATTAGGGTGGGTGATTTCAGAAACATCAAGCCTGCTCCCATCCCTCATTTCATAATCCATCTTATTATTAATAGTTAATGAATTGGTTTTTTCAATTACAAAAAAAGATACCAAGAAAGAAAATGTTTAGCATTACAATTTCACTGAAAGGAGAATGCATTACGTTAAATTTATTGTAAGGTGTGAATGACCAATATAGAGTATTTCTGAATAGTTGGGTAAGACTAGGTTTTTAAAAAATGAGTTGAAAATAATTATATAATAAAAATGTTGAAGCTTAATGAATCCTTAATTGGATAATTTATTTTATGAACTGGTAAACAAGAAACACTAAATAGCTATTTATTTGAATCGATGAAGTAATTAATGAATGAAACTATAACTCAGTGTATGGTTTTTGACATTATCTTGTAGGATGCTTTAGGGTTCCTCAAAGGTGCTTCAGGAGCAACCACAGGGCTGCTGGGGTGTATTCAGTTTCTCCAGCCTTTAGTTCAATTCAAAGCAGTTTTACTTCCAAATATGCACAATATTGGAGTTTTGAAATCATATTTAAGATAGAAAAAATGATTTGTAGTCATTGTGATGTGAATGATACTGTGGTCATGCTTTTAAAGTTTCTATGGGATGTCAGCAAGACGTCTCTGGCTTTAAGCCCCCTCACAGAAAGTAAAACTAGCAATTGTCTACAGATAATAACACTTTTGTGAAAATCCAAGAACCCAGAGATGACGCTGAAACACCTTTCTGGACACCAAAAAAAGAAAAAAAAAAAAAAACATTAGAAGGGTAAGGGGATCAGTTTTACTCTGACTGTGTTGCCAATCTCCCAAGCTTACACAATGCCCCAATGAGAGAATTCCCCTGGGTTTACAGTTTCACTAGTGGTTAAAAAAGAGAGCCCAAGGTGGATATCCGGTCTCTCCAGTAATTGGAGGTGCTTCCCAGGAGGCCTAGTTCTGCCTTGTTTCATGGGGAATACTCAGGAAATCAGCAGGGCTAGCCCATCTGTGGTCATCTAGAAATAAATGGGGTAAGGCTCACGGCAACCAGTGCACAGATGTTGGCAGTTGTACACAATAGACAGAAGTCTATTGTGCCAGCAGTGATGCCCAATCAGAGAGACTAGCCAATGGCATAGCTCAACCACAGAGTCTAGCTAATGAACCACAAAACCATGGTTGGCTGTTCTACCTGGCTGAAGTCCCTAGCTAGCCACTCCACCCAGCCTTTGGAGACAAGCCTGAGACTCTGCCCAAACAGGTAGGCATGCTGTGCTCTTGCATTTCTGCAGATCATAGCCTTTGGTCCTGCCTGACTAGAAGACCAAGAAGCACCTCTTCCCAGGCTGAGAGCCCAGCCTAAGACCCAGCCTGGGCAAAGAGGCAGACCTGTGATCCTACATATTTGCAGGGCAAAACATCTGGGTCCAAAAGACAGTGGAGTGAAACTAGCAGCCCAACCACAGGTCACAGCCCATGGCCCTGCCCCATCACAGGTCCTAATCTGCAACCTCACTTAAATACAGATCACAGTGGAAGAACAGGTCACCAATACCATATGACTGGGGAGTATCACTTCAACATGGAGTCCACCCACCAATACCATCTGACTGGGGAGTGTAACCTAAGACCCTAAAAGACTAAGGGTGGTTGTGTACCCTAAAGGCAGCCCTGCCCAACTGCAGAGTCCAATTAGCAGCAGCACCTTCCCAGGCAACACAGCCTAACATTCAGCTCTACCAGAAGTCATTGAGGAGCCTGGGCCAGAGACCCTGGATGACCACAGAGCCCAGACACTGGTCTCACTGACTGCAGAAGCGAACCAAAAGTTGCACTTGAACTCATAGCAGAGGTGACAGTCCTGCCCAACTAGAGAACCTGACATGAAGCCCTGTTTTCCTTAGGTCTCTACTGTACCAGTGAAGGGAAACTTCCCATTTACTCTTGGAAGGTTCACTGAAAAATCAACTGAAGAAAGGTAGATTAATAGGAGAAATGGCATACAAATTTATTGGTGTAGACAAGGGAAGAGTACAGAATGATTATCCTAATGTGCAATGAATTGAGTACAGGTGGTTTATACCTTTCTTCTTGGGGGGAGAGGGAGATTGAGAAATGTGGATAATTTTAAAGGGGAGTAGTAAATGAGTTTTAAGGGAATTTAGTGGGCTTAAAAAACATACAACAGCCTGGATCAAAGTCTGTTGAGTCTAAAGAGTAGGAAATAGTTTGTGACAAGAAGTCTATTCAGGTGTGTTGACAGACTTCAGTCTTTCTTCTTGTGCAATGAGTTCAGTTAATGAAAACCATGGAAAGGACTAGAGGCAACTGTTTCTTGCTTTGGCGAGTGAGAACTTTAGGCAGATAAGGGGACTTTAGAGAACAACTTCAACCTGTGTTTTAGGAGAAAGAATTGGGAAATAAGGGAGGAGAAAATGTCATAGAGACCATGAGGCTTCTCCTTCAAAGCACTACATTTTAGGCTAACAGTTTCTAAATTCCAACACTATCAACTGGCTCATCCAAAACCCAGGATGAAATAACTGGTGATTGTCTATTTCTGCTGAAGCAAATCTATAAAGACAAGAAGAGGTGACTGCTTCCTCAAAGGTACAGACTGGTGCAAGGATAGAGAATCATGAAAAATCAGAGAAATATAAAACAATCAAAGGAAACCAATAGGACACTACAAATAAAACTCACAAAGCTCCAATAATGGACCCTAAAGAAATGAAGACTATTGAATGTACTGGCAAACGATGCAAAAGAATCCTCTTAAGAAAGTTTGATGAACTATAATACACAGATAGGCACATGAATAAAATTAGAACAACATATGAATGGAATTAAAATTTTTGCTTATTTGTTTGTTTGAGACAGGGTCTCATGCTGTTGCCAGCGCTGGAGTACAATGGTGCAATCATGGCTCACTCTAGCGTGAAACCCCTGAGCTCAAGTGATTCTCCCACCACAGCCTCCCAAGTAGCTGTGACTAAAAGTGTGCAGCACCATGCCTAGGTAATATATATATATTTTTTTTTTAATTTTTTTTTTTATTATACTTTAGGTTTTAGGGTACATGTGCACAATGTGCAGGTTTGTTACATATGTATCCATGTGCCATGTTGATTTCCTGCACCCATTAGCTCGTCATTTAGCATTAGGTATATCTCCTAATGCTGTCCCCACCCCCCCCCCACCCCCCACCCCACAACAGTACCCGGAATGTGATGTTCCCCTTCCTGTGACCATGAGTTCTCATTGTTCAATTCCCACCTATGAGTGAGAACATGCGGTGTTTGGTTTTTTGTCCTTGCGATAGTTTACTGAGAATGATGTTTTCCAGTTTCATCCATGTCCCTACAAAGGACACGAACTCATCATTTTTTATGGCTGCATAGTATTCCATGGTGTATATGTGCCACATTTTCTTAATCCAGTCTATTTTTTTTATTTTTAGTAAAGATGAGGTCTTGTTACATTGCTGTATTAGTCTGTCTTAGTCCGTCTTCACATTGCTAATGATTGAGACTGGGTAATTTATAAAAGAGGTTTAATTGACTCACGGTTTCTCATGACTGGGGAGTTCTTAGGAAACTTAAAATTATGGTGGAAGGCAATGGGGAAGCAGGCACCTTCTTCACATGGCAGCAGGAAAGAGAGAAGGGGAAACTGCCATTTATAATCAGATCTTAAGAAAATTCACTCAATATCATGAAAACAGCATGGGGGAAACTGCCCCATAATCCAATCACCTCTCACTAGGTCCTTCCCTCAACACCTAGGGATTACAATTTGGATTACAATTCAAGATGAGATTTGGTTGGGGACACAGAGCCAAACCATATCATTCCACTGCTGGCCCCTCTCAAATCTCATGTCCTCACATTTCAAAACACAACTATGCCTTCCCAACAGTCTACCAAACTCTTAACTAATTCCAGTATTAACTCAAAAGTCCAAGTCCAAAGTTTCATATCAGACAAGTTCCTTCTGCCTATAAGCCTGTAAAATCAAAAATAAGTTAGTTACATCCACGATACAATGGTGGTATGGACATTAGTTACATCCAAGATACAATGGTGATATGGACATTGAGTGAATGTTCCCATTTTAAATAGGAGAAATTAGCCAAAACTAAGGGGCTACAGGCCCCAGGCAAGTCCAAAACCCAGCTGGGAAGTCATAAAATCTTAAAGCTCTGAAATAATTTCCTTAGACTCCATGTCTCAAATTCAGGGCATGCTGATGCAAGGGGTGGGCTCCTATGGTCTTGGGCAGCTCCACCCTTGTGGCTTTGCAGGGTACAGCTCTGCAGCTGCCTTCATGGGCTGGGGTTGAGTGCCTGTGGCTTTTCCAAGCACATGGTGCAAGCTGTTGGTGGATCTACCTTTCTGCGGTCTGGAGGATGGTGGCCTTCTTCTCACAACTCTACTAGGCAGTGCTTCAGTGGGGACTCTGTGAGGGGGCTGCAATCCCACATTTCCCTTCCGCACTGCCCTAGCTGAGGTTCTCCATGAGGGCTCTACCCCTGCAGCAGACTTCTACCTGGATATCCAGGCATTCCATACATCCCTGAAATTCAGGCGGAGGTTCACAAAGCTCAACTCTTGTCTTCTGTGCATCTGCAGACCCAATACCACATGGAAGCCATCAAAGCTTGAGGCCTGCACCCTCTGAAGCAATGGCTTGAGCTGCACTTGGCGACTTTTAGCCACAGCTGGAGCTGCAGTGGCTGGGATACACAGTACAAAGTCCTGAAGCTGCACAGAGGAGCCAGGCCCTGGGCCTGGCTCACAAAACCACTTTTCCCTCCTAGGCCTCTGGGCCTGTGATGGGAGGGGGCTTCCTCAAAGGGCTTCTGACATGCCTTGAAGACATTTTCCCCATTGTCTTGGCTGTTGACATTCAGCTCTTTGTTACTTACACAAATTTCTGCAACCTGATTAAATTCATCCTGAGAAAATGGGTTCAATGGAGAGCTTCAAGAGAAGACTTTATCAAACAGAAGCAAGAATCAGGAAACTCAAAGACACATCATGTAAAATTACCCAGGCAGAAGAAAAAATAGAAAAAAAATAAAAAGAATGAAGAAATCTTACTGAACTTAGATGATGCAATGAAAAGAAAAATATAATCACTTTGGAAATACTAGATAAGAAAAAAGGGAAAAAGGGACAGAAAGCCTATTTAAGGAAATGATTGCTGAAAGCTTCTCAAATTTGGGAAGAGAAATGGACATTCAGATTTCCGAGGTTCAAAGATCCTAAATAGGTTTAACCCACAAATGTCTACACCAAAACTTGTAATTAAATTGTCAAAAGTCAAATACAAAAAGAGAATTTTGAAAGTGGCAAGAGAAAATTAACTTTCACATACAAGGAAGTTCCCAGAAGACTATTAGAGTATCTCACAAAAGAAGCCTGGCAGAGCAGGTGAGAGTGAGTTGATATATTAAATGTACCAAAACAAAATAAAACAAGAACAACAACAAAAACACTGCCAACCAAGAAAGGCATACCCAGCAAAGCAGAAATAAAGGAAAAATACAGAAATTTCCAGATAAACAAAAGCTAAGGGAGTTTATAACCACTAGAATGCTAAAGGGGGCATTTCAAGCTGAAAGAAAATAACACTAATTTGTAACATGAAAATTTATAAAAATATATCAAAAAGTTTAAAACTCATTGGTAAAAGTAAGCACATAGTCAACTACAGAATAACAATGTAATAGTAATGTATAAATCACATATCTTTAGTAGGAAGATTAAAAAACAAACCTATTTAAAATAATTATACCTACAATAATTTGTTAAGGGATACACAATATAAATATGTAAATTTCGACACCAATATAAAAATGTAAATTATGACACCAAAACAAATTAATGTAACACTGAAGGGAATGATCATAGAGTTTTTGCACGCAATCAAAATTGTTATATCTGTTTAAACTATTTTAGTCTAACTATGAAATATTTTATGTAAGCTTCATGGGATGCATAAAGTTAAAACCTACAGTAGGGATGCAAAATATAAAATGTATAAAATCAGAGTAGAGTACTACAGAAAAAATCTAATCATAAAGGAATTCAGCAAAAGGAGAAAAAGGAAAGAAAGCATCTACAAAACAACCAGAAAACAATAAACAAAGGGCAGTAGTATGACCTTATCTATCAATAACTTCACATAATATAAATGAATTAAATTCTCCAATCAAAAGTCATAGAGTGGCTGAATGAATTAAAAAACAAACAAAAACAAGACCCAACAATATAATACTTACAAGAGACTTACTTCATCTTTAAGGACTACACAGACAAAACACTGTGAAAACTACGATATTTATTTTCTTAGAAGTAAACATGGAGATATAAGGAGGTAGAAAATACTAGAGAAGAGTTAAAATACAGATAATAGTTTGAATTTCCCTGATGTTGAATCAAATATAGGTTGAAATAATCATAAAATTTGGTTAATAGAGTTTTAGAAGAAGGAATAGTGGGAATGCTGACACAATTGGGAAATTTTGCCAAGTATTTATTAATATGGAAGAGATATTATAAGTGCATAACAGGATAAAAAATGTTAAATTGGCATATGTCACACACGGATATTATGATGGAGTCATGAGCCATCAATGTTAAAGAGAAAAATCTTTAGAACTATCAGAGGACAAGCCTGATTATCTACAAAGACATGATAATAAGAACTATCACTGACTTCTCATCAGTAACAATAAATATCAGGGCACAATGGAATAAAACTGTCCAATATCAATGAGAGAGAGAGAATAAAAGTACAAAACCTGTCAATATACGTCCAACTCAAATAAAATATCATGTTGTCTAAAAAGAAGACAAAATAAAAATAATTTTTGAGGATTTTGTCAGTCTACAACTTCATGAAAACACAATTAAATTTTAGCAGGAAAAGCATGAGCAAAGGAACATGAGCAGTGGGAAGAAAAAATGGATAATAAACAAATTGATGAAACATGTTGATGAATTCAATTAATAATAGCTTTTAAATAATTAATTAATTTTTTCAAAGTTAAAAGTTTAGAATTAAAAGTTTTGACCATATAAAGAAAGGAGAGGGGAATATTGAATATACATACTGATTTTGTTTTAGTTTTTTTCAGGGAGGAAGATTACAAGATATTGTTTAGTTTCACACTTAAAAATATTTATAGTTAATAATATTAAAATGTTAAGTGTAATCATTAATAAAACAAAAATAAGAATGAGTATTTTCTAAAACACTGAGGAGTAAAAGGAGATAGGGCAAGTATATAAATTTTCTGAATGCTGCAGAATGAAGAAAAAGAAAATAAACCAGGAAAAGCTTTGAGAAAGAGCAAACAAATGACGTAAGAAAGCCAAACAACATAACTTCATTAGAACTGTTGTTAATATATCAACATACTTTATTCTAGAGAAAAATGCTTATTATTTCAAAGAGAAGAATAAAAAAAATCCATCAATGTGCACTTGTAAGAGCCACATCCAGAACAGATTCGCATAGAAAGACATGTCACACTAGTACTAAAATAATAATAGCTGTTTCGAGAAATTAGTATCAGACAAAATAGTACTTGAGTTTAAAAAATACACCAATAAAAGCATACATTTTTCAACCATACATAGAATTTAAAAACGTTTATGAAGATTTCAAGGAAAATCTCAAGTAACTACCAAAATATATTCCACAGCCAATTTTCTCTGATTACAGAGAAAATACATTACAAACAGTTTTTAAAACTAGGTTTACAAAACATATGGCTAAAACAGAATCATAATTAAAAGTATACAATTTAAGACAGATAATAAAAATTGCCACTAAAAAGTATAGCATACACCAAAAGCAATGCTTATAGGGAATGTTATAGTCTTTAAAATACTGAGAACAAGAATTTTATAAAGATGAATTAAGCTTTCAACTCAAAATATATACATCTATGAAACAGTAATTCAAAGGAGACTAAAGGAAGGAAATATAAAAACAGAAACCAATAAATAAACAAAATTTAATCAACATTAATGAGTAAAAAAAATTGTAATAAATAAAAATAAAATAAATTCAATCAGTAGTAATAATAAAATATTCCATCATAAGAGATTACCTAAATAGTGAGTAACTGTTAAGGTTTACCTTGATTTCACAGTGTGTATTGTTTTATATACATTGTTTCAACAAATAGAATAAGAGAGTTCTTTGATGTATTTTGTGAGGTAAGCCTCTTTAACAAATCCAAACAAGTAGTATTCAAGGAAAGAAAAATTGACACTAACCAAAATAAAAAATCTTGAAGTATTAGGAAATGAAATCCAAGAATGTATTGATGAAATAATACTCCACATATAAGTGTTTTAAGAATGGGTCAAAATGAAGAAAATCTGTCATTGAAATTTACCTCCTTACAGATAAAAAGAGAAAACAGACAACTTTATCTCAATAGGTGAAGATAAAAGCATTTGAAATAATGACTAATAAATTATCATAATTCTTAGTTAAATAGGGTTCGAAGGGAACTTCCCTAAAGCGGCTAAGCATAAACTGTGCCTACCAAACCCATGTGTTTTCTTTCTGGGCACCCAGGTGGATCAAATTTCCCAGCATTCACTGCAGTTATGTGAGGCCATGTGATCGAGTTCTGCCAAATGTGCACCACTCCTGAATCTAGCCTATAAAATCCTTGCACTCATTACTTCGTCTCTTCTTCCATCTGTCAGCTAGATATCACTGCCCAGAATAACCTTGGATGCTAAAGATTAAAAGTAGCAAATACTTTAATGGCTTATGATCCCCAAATAACTATAATAGCATAAATATAATGTATAGAATAATAAAAATGTGTTTTATTTCACTGAAATAAAACCTGATTGCAAAGTGAGATAACCCCAGGTAATGGATTGATACATCAATTGCAGATATATAGATGTTGTCTCTCAATTAATGCATACATTTAATTCTAGTTGTAGCAAAATTTGAAGAAAACTATTCATTAAATATAATAGACTAATTTTAAAAAACTTACGGAAGAACAATGTTAAAACAGTATCTGAAGTAATTCTGAAGAAGGAAATGAGGAGAAGGGCTGGTCTCACCATAGAGAAAGAAAATTTATGAAGCTTTACTAGTTAATACAACGTGGTCTTGGCACAGGAATAAATAAACAGACCAGGATGACAGAATAAGAGTTTCAGAAACAGATTACAGCATATATGAGAACTTTTTGAGAATGGAGGAGGTATTAGAATTTAATTTCGAGACTGAAGATTACTCAATAACTAGTATTGTTGGTACACTTGGCCTTAAATCTCCCTATAACATGCTATACAAAAAACATATCTCAGAAGATGTATGTATTTAAATGTGAGAAACAAAAATTAGAGATATATAGGAATATGGTTAGTACCTTGAGGCATAAAAGAATTGTACAAAGAAAACACAAAAATCAAAAAGCATAAAGAAAAACCTTATAAAATTTGATCACAACAAAAATAAAACTACTATTAAGAATGAGACAATAAACAAAATTAAAAATCAAAATAGAGATTGTTAAGAGATGTTTGCAAAACATAAAACCGACAAGGTATCGATTACACTACCAAATATTTAAGAAAAGGAAAATGATTACAAAGAAAAACAGGAAGATTGTGAAAGGACAACTCACAGAAATAAAAATAAAGACAGCCAATAAACTTATGAAAATATATACAGTGTCACCAATAATTAGGGATGTGCAAACATAAAACATATTTTAAAAATTAAGTAATATTCAATATTGCTAAGGATATAAAACAGTGACATTTATACCTTGATTTTGGCAGAATAAATGTTTATCAACATTTGGAAAATTGGTGATATTTGATAAATATGAAGATATAAATATACTTTGTCTCTGCAATTCCATTTCTAGGAAAATACCTTGTACATATACAGAAGGGAGTATGTAAAAATGTTGATAAAATCATTTGTAATAAAAAAGCTCAAATGTCCATCAGTGAAATACATACCACATTCATACTACTTTCTCTGGAGAATGAAACAGAAATTTCAAATTTAATTTTTAAAACAAAAATATCTGAAGCAAATATGTTAAAATATGTGAAGAACGGTAGCAAGCTGATGAAATCCAAAGACTCTAGAGTTAAGTTTTTCAGATCCAAATCCCAGGCTATATTTACAACCTGTAGCACTCAACCTCCTTGTATTTCAGTTTCTATAACTGGATTAAGTGAAACTTTGGCGAGGATTAAATTGTTAATATAAACAAAACACATGAACAGTTTCTGACATATCATGAAATAACTATAAATGGTTATTATTTTTAATTTGGCTCCATAAGTGAGTATTCTATTATTAGCCGTTCTTTTCTGTACTTTAAAAAAGGGGGTTAGATCTTTAAATATTAAAACAATAAATCTAATTCAACATTTTTTATTTATATTTAAGGGGGTAGAGATACAAAATCGCACATTCAAGTCCCCAATGGTAGTACTTTCAAGAAGAGTGCTCGTTTTCCCTGACAAACTCTGTGCTATTTCTTCTGTCACATACTACCAGTCACCTTATTTTCTAAGCCCAAAGTTAAATTGTATTTATGATCTGAAACATGATCTGACATGAGACTTAATATTGCAAACCAAGTTGATCTGATGAGAACTCACATACGCACCTTGGGGTGATTTGTTCTGTTAGCTCACTGAACTCCTTAAAAAATAGAGTTGAAGGGAAAGATGAGTGGGAAAATGCACAAGAAAGAGATGTTTGTTTATTTGCTTATAATTCCCTTTTTTTAAAGGTGTTTTTATCCCTCAATGAAAAGTTAGAAAAAGGAAAGTGTTAACATGTGCATTTACAGATGCCTAGGTTAGATTCTAGTTCATGGCAAAAATGCATGTGAATATGAAGTGAATACTGGCTAATGGTCAAGAAATTGTTGAGACCTTCCATTTATAACTCTGATATTTCTTGTGTCTCTTCTTCCTTGGTTTCTCAGTCCCTGCTTTGTCCTAGTACTACTTTATTTTTTCCACTAGTTCTTTTACCGCCCCCCACCCCCTGCATTGATGTCACGTGTCCTCCTAAGCCCTGCATCCTAGGAAATTCTAGATGACTCGTTGTATTGAGTCAGATGGTAGACCTTCAAAATGGTATGTCTACCTGTAACCTGTTAATGTGGCCTTATTTGGGTAAAGGGCCTTTGCATATATTATTAGGTTAAGAATATCTAGATGAGATCATACTTGATTTCTATGGGCCTTTGCTCCAGTGACAAGTGTCTTTACAGGAGAAGGGCAGGAAAGAAAACATACACCGTGTCAGCTGATGTGACAACTGAGGCAGGGACTGTGTCTACAAGCCCAGTGGCACCAGGGATTGCCAATAGTTGCAAGAAACTAGCAGAAAGGCATGGAATGGATTCTCCCTTATAGTATCCAGAAAAAAAAAAGAAACGAAAAGAAAAACCCTGGCTAACATGTCACTTTCAGGCTTCTGGTTTCCAGGACTGTGAGAGAATAAATGTATGGTTTTTTTTTTTGTTTTTTTTTTTTGAGTCATCAGTTTATGATAATTTGTTATATGAGCCCTAAGAAATGAATACATCCACCCTTTTCATCCTACTAACTTACTGGGATCCTGGGCAAAGGGGAAGTTTTTCTGAGGAGTTATAAAAAGATTTTAGTTAACACAAGAAAATACTGAGAGAAACTTCATGCCTTGCCAATTATCTTTTAGACTCTCAAGGATATGAGGGTGGTCAGGAGCCCACAATGAAAAGATGCAAATCCATGCCTTTCATTAAATACTCTTATTTTGCAAAGAAAAAGTAAAGAACAGGTGAGCAATAAAGCAGGAGTGAGGAGAAACTGAAGCGAATTTTTCCTTGCTGTCATTTACTGAGTATGTCAACTTGAGACACATTTAATTTCAAGGCTTGGAAAACCTTATTCCTATTTTACACTATTTCTATTGCTTTAACTCACACTACCAAAGGAGCTACGTAAGTGGAAACTGTCAATCAACTAAAAAAGAGTCAGGGTTTCCATAGTAACCTTCGCTGTTCCTCATAAGTCATCATGCATGTAAAAGTGAAGGGCTGACTGCAGAAGTAACAAGGATCTGTTGTGTCTTAAGGAATTTCATTTTTCCAACAAGACCAAAGAGGTGAAGGGGAAATTGTTCACAAAATTGGCTTCTAAGACCTCAAGAAACCACAAGGTAAAAATAAGTTTTATGTTAACTCTCACTGATTCTCAAAACTGATAAGTTCCATTATAGGTTCAAAATCTTCTTACAGTTATTTATAAGCCATTAATTGGCATACTTACTTATTATTCCCTAAAGTTTTATCAGTATGAGGCATATTAAACAGAACTACAAACATCAATGTGAAAAAATCAGTCTTATTATTGAAGAACATGGTTGTTCTCAAGTTTACTTTAAGAATTGCCTTAGATGCCTATTTAAAATTCATATTATGGAGGATCACCACTGATCTGCAGTAACAGAATCCCCATGTGGGGCCTCGGCATTCATTTTTTAAAAACTCCCCACCTGTTATCTGATGCAACTGGACTTGCATTAGTTTCAACGCAGTTCCTTAAATCGTGCATTTAGACAATGGAAGGTCCTTTATAATATCAAGGAAGCTGTCCTCCTGTTTAATACACAGTTTTCCCAGGTCACCTCAGTGAGGCTCAACAGCTAATAACCCTTATTGTGTAAGAGCACAGGATGTTTTGCAAGGTTATCACATTAATTCTAACAACAATTTCATGAAAGAGGGAATAGCGTTAGTCTCATTACAGAAACTAGGAGAATAAGACACTGATTACATAAATACTTGCAGCAGTGAAGTACAAGTAACTGATGGAGTTGTCAAACCTAACTTTGCCAAGCTACAAAGCCCCACAGTCCTTTCAGTCCTTTTATAACGGCCTCTAGCTTCATGGTCAAAATAGATTTCTTATGATTGAACATGAAACAAGAAAAAAGGCATTCTTCTATTCAATATAATCTGTGGAGGATGGCAGAATGCCCCATCCCAGGGAAATGTAGGATTAAAATGGAAAAACATCTAATTTTAATAATGACACCAAATTGCATACGGTTGTATAGTTTTTTAAAATAGTTTTTATATAAAACGTCTTATTAGATTCTTCCAAAAAACTTCTGTGGTAGGTAGGACAGAGGTTATCAGCTACAATTACAAATGAGAGCAGGATGGCTCAGAAAAAAAAGCAGAGGGAGGGAGATTTTCAAGATTGCATTGACAGAGACATGACTTTTAATTATTTACTTTTTCTAATTCTGTCTACTGTCCCATAATATATCCTTATCTTTTCTGAGGATGGCATCCTGTCCTCACTGTTAACTCCAACCCCAATCAATTAGGGTATCTGATTTTCAGAAGCCAACATTATGGGGGAGAAGACTAGAAATGACAGTACTATAAGAACATAGACTTGGATTTCAGATTGAGATATGAGATTCAGCTCTGCAGTATACTAACTATATAAAAGTGCAAATTGAACTGTAGGGCTCAGATTAACTCCCAAGTAAAACAGACATCAAACTAATATCCTACATATTTGAGAAGTAAAGCATATAGTTTGAAGAGAAACTGAACATTAACACAGCTGCATTGCTCTGGATTAGGAGCACAAAGTGTGCACTCCCCACTTCCAACTCACTGCCTGTGAGCCAAGCTGCTGCAGGACAGTGCCACCTTGAAATCAGAGCCACCTTTGGAATGTGTCCAGCTTTGAAGCCAATAGCCCCTGCACCTCTCCAGCACAGAGATTCCATCTTCATTATGCCAAGCCTATACAAGTGCTTAAATGCCACAATCCCAGGCTCGGCGTGGTGGCTCACGCCTGTAATCCCAGCAGTCTAGGAGGCCAAGGAGGGTGGATCACGAGGTCAGGAGATCGAGATCATCCTGGCTAACACGGTGAAACCCCATCTCTACTAAAAATACAAAAAAATTAGCTGGGCGTGATGGTGGGCACCTGTAGTCCCAGCTCCTCAGGAGGCTGAGGCAGAAGAATGGTGTGAACCCAGGAGGTGGAGCTTGCAGTGAGCCGAGATCGTGCCTTTGTACTCCAACCTGGGCGACAGAGCGAGACTGAGTCTAAAAAAAAAAAAAAAAAAGAAGAAGAAAGGCCACAATCCCAGCTGCACAGAGCTTGTGCACAGGATTCACTGCGACTCTGGTCCTGCGCAGCAAGGAAACAAATCCTGTTGCTGCAATTTCAGCCTGAGGAACAGTCTGCCAGTCCTGACCAGGGTGAACCTGCCCTTGAGCTGGCCAAACTACTGCATACCCTCTCCCAAACATGAGCGCTCCCTGAGCCTCTGAGTAACTGATATACCCCCTAGGCCAGTGGGGAATCTAGTCACCCATTTTTCAGGACTTGAGAACAGCTCTGCAGTATCCCTGTCCCCAGTAGCTACACCCCTAGCCTATCCAATGGCCTTGTGCCCAAATAAGGGCCTGAGAAACAGCCCCACGAGCAGCTACTGGTGGTCATACCCCTAATCCTGGAACCAGCCAAGAGCCCACATCCAAAATCTAGAAACAGCCCTATGAGCCTCCCCTGGTAGACACACCCCTGAGTTTGTCAAGCAGCCTTGCACTTGTGTTCCAGACCTGAGAAACAGACCTATGGGCCACTCACAGCAGACATGCCACCAGGCTGGTTGAGCAACTGCACTCCCATATCCCAGGCCTACAAAGCAGCCCCATGGGCTACACTCTGCAGAAATGACCCCAGGCCAGACAAGAAGTTGTGCAGAGAAACAGCCCTGTGCCTTCACATGCCTGAAAAAGACCCCTGTGTCTCCTTCTAGTAGAAACACCTGTGGGTTAGTCAAGCAACCCTGTGCACATGTACTAAACCTGAGAAATAACCCTAGGGGCTACCCCTAGCAGACATGCCCCCAGGCCGGCCAAGCAGTGGTACATTCATGTACTAGCCTGAAAAACAGTCCCATGGGCTGTTTCTGGTGGACATGTACCCAGGATGGTTAAGCAGTCCTGTGTCCACATCATGGGCCTATGAAATATCCCCGTGAGTCACCCTCACCAGACATGCTTCCCAGGCCAGTTGAGCAGCTATGTGCCCACATATCAGATCTAAGAAATAGCTTCTCAGGCTTCTCCTGGTGGGCATGACCCCAGGCCAACAAAGGAGCTGAGTGCCTGCCTCCTGGGACTGAGACATAGCCCCAGAAGCTGCTCTTGGTAGGCATGCTCCTAGGCCAGCTGAGCAATTATGTGTGCATTGCTCCCAGAGTAAAAGGCCTGTGGTCACAGCCTTAGCAAGCCAGACCCTAAGTTAGCTAATATACCATGTGCACATATATACTCCAACCTGAGAACAGCCCAGTGAGCTCCATCCTGGCAAAGCTGCACCATCATCACCACAAATTCTCTCAGCCTGGGCCACTGAGAAACTTATAAGTGCCACTAATGTGGATTACAGGTGAAGAAACTACATGGAAACTATACTACTGCATTTACCTAGAATCAAGGCCAACACATCCCACCAAAGAAATACTCCAAGACATATTCATACAAATAAGAATTCCCCTATGAAACCTACTTCATAAAATTGGAAGGGGTGTCTTTTACTTCAGATGCATAAAAATCAACATAGTAACACATAAACCATGAAAAAGCAAGGAGACATATTACTGCCAAAGAAAAACAATAATTCTCCAGTAATAGATTCCAATAATAAGGAAATATATGAAATTGCCTGGAAAATAATTCAAAATAATGACCTTAAAAAACACAGTAAGACACAAGAGGATACAGACAAACAATTCAAAGAAATTAGCAAAATAATTTATGATTTAAATAAGAAATTCAACAGAAAGAGATATCATTAAAAGGACAAGACAAAAATTCTAGATCTGATTTTAGTGAATGAAACTAAAAAAAAAAAAAAAATACAATTGAGAGCTTCAACAACAAACTAGACCAGTCAGAAGGAAGAATTTCTGAACTTCGAGGCAGGTCTTTTGAAATAACACAGGCAGACATATTGAGAGAGGGGCAGGTGGGGGAGAAGGAGAGAGAAAGAGGAATTTAAAAGAATGGAGAAAGCCTGCAGGATTTATGTGACACCATCAAGTGAACAAATATTCATATTATGGATATTCCAGAAGAAGAAGAGAAGGGAAATGGTGAGTAAAATGTGTTGAATAAAATAATAGCAGAAAACTTCTCAAGTCTTGAGAAAGAGAGAGACATCCAGGTCCAGGAAGCTAAAAGTACTAAAAATAGACTCAACCCAAATAAGTCCTCTCTGAGGAATATTATAGTCAAATTGTCAAAAGTCAAAGACCAAGAAAATATTTCAAAATCAGAAAGAGAAAAGCATCAAGTCACATATAATGGAACCTTCATTAGACTAACAGATTTCTCAACAGAAACCTTAAAGGCCAGGAGAGAATTAAATTATACACTCAAAGTTCTGAAACTAAAAAAAATAAAAAAATGCTGTTAACCAAGAATATTATACCCATAAAGCTATCCTTCAGAAAGAAATGAGAAATTAAATTTTTACAGAGAAGCAGAAATTGAGGGAATTTATCACACTAGGCCAGCCTTACAAGAAATGCTCAAGAAAGTCTTACAGGCAGGGTGTGGTGGCTCACACCTGTAATCCCAACACTTTGGGAGGCTGAGGTGGGTGGATCACCTGAGGTCAGGAGTTTGAGACCAGCCTGGCCAATATGGTAAAACTCCGTTTCTACTAAAAATACACAAATTAGCTGGGTGTGGTGATGCATGCCTGTAGTCCCAGCCACTGAGGAGGCCAAGGCAGGAGAATCACTTGAACCCAGGAGGCAGAGGTTGCAGTAAGCCAAGATCGCACCACTCCAGCCTGGGCAACAGAAAAAGGCTCCGTCTCAAAAAAAAAAAAAAAAAAAAAATCTTACATCTGGAAGTGAAAAGATAATAACCACTATCATGAAAACATGTGAAAGCATAAAACTTAATTGTAGAGCTCATACACACAGGAGAAAGAGAAAGAAATCAAAGCTTATCACTACAGAAAACCACCCAACCACAAAAATAAACTAAGCAATAAGAAGGGAAGGAAAGAACAAAGAATATAGAAAATAACCAGAAAACAACAATAAAATGACAGGAGTAAATCTTCACCTATTAATAATATCATTGATTGTAAATGGATGAATGTTTGAGACAATGGATAATAATTACTCTGATCTGATAGCTATACATTATATGTACCCAAACATCACTACATACCTATAAATACATACAATTATTGTCAAATAAAAAATAATTTTTAAAATGCTTGATGAGTTGCTCTATCTAGGGTTTGGGAAGAATGGCATAAGTGCTTTTGGAGGCTGTCAGCACAATTTGCTTTGCTTTTCAGTGTTGGTTCCACCGAGCTGAAGGGGAAAGCTAGCATGGCTGGCTGCTTAGGGCTGCTCCTAGCTTCTTGCTTTAAGAAGAAATTGATTAATGAGACCTTCAGCTTTCCTTTTAGTTGCTGTAGCTTGATTCACCAAGCTAGGCAAGAAGGCAACACTTTAGGGCAACAGACCTGACTAGAATAACAAATTATGCATTCCTCTCAAATAACTTGATCTCCACTGGGCTTGGGTCTAGAGGAAAGCGAACAGAGAGCGGGGAAAAAAAAAAAAAAAGAAAGAAAGAAGAAACTAAACTTGGTTCAGTGCCTAGTATGGGTCAGCAATGTGCTTTTGATATTTTATCTTTTAAGACTCAGAATAAGCCTGTAAAAGTGGTGTCTGGCCCTGTTTTATAGCACAGTAAACAGACTCAAAGAATTTAAGTGAATTTTTCAAGGATTTCCAATAAATAATTATTGAGCTGGTGTGAAAACTCGTGTATGTCTGACTCTGACGCAATTATGTTCATTATACCATGCTGCCTAATACTTTGTACATCATGTGACTGTTGTTTTAAATTTTCATTAAATAGAAAATTAAAACACAATATCTAGAAATACATATTTTAAGCAGAATTTCTAGCTCCAAAATTAAGGGTTGGCTATCATTATCCTTCAAGGATTGTGATATTTTGCTTTGTTTGCATTTTGAATTCTAAGAACTGAGGTTTCTCTCATCAATTACTCTCTGAAGAACTGCAAATAGCTGTGAATAATACTCCCCCTGCTCACAACCTTACATGCTCTCACTTTCCCTTGGGATTCAAAAACAATGCAACAAAGTCAATAAGGACAATGATAGAGCAAACAAAGCCACCTGGCTTGATTGATCTTTCCCTTTCTTTATTCCCATTGCTAATTCCTTTTCCATATAACACTTGACAACGTACCACATCTATAATTCCCTGCCACATAAAAATTACTAAGGACATAATGAATTTCAAGCACAAAAGCACCTAATTCTCACAGCATCCCAGAGCTATTATGGTGGCAGTGACAGAATTTATAAAAAGAAAAATTAGCATAGCTCTTCTTTAGAAACAAGGCTAGTGTCCCAGGCATACACCAGAGCCCCAGATTTCAATATTTAAATTGCTTATATCTCTCCACTTCAACATTTCGAAATAATGTGACCTTAGCTTTAAATTTAAAAGGATTCTAACAAATAATATTTATTGAGGAATATCTGAAAATGCTGTGGATGAGGATAAGCAATTGCTCCTTTTTGAATTTATGTATGTTTTAGTTTTACTTTAGCTTTATGTTCATGTCACGTGGTGGTCTGTAATACCTTTGCTACCATGTTCTTTTTCATCTTTCTATTCAAGATGTGTTTGAAACCCAAGACAAGAAAAAAAAAGTGGATTTATTTTAAATTGGCTTTAGCACTTGCATGCCTTGTATTTAAGACATTAAAATCAGAACATTAGATAGATGCCTGCCAGCCAAGGCAATTACTTCTACCCATTATACTTCAAGACCAAATTATTTTAGTACTTGAAACAGTTTCTCCTAATTGTCTTATGCTCTGCACAGTGACATTAAACCCAAATAGTCACTTCTTTAGTTTTATTGACAGTGTGTCGTTTGAATTATGGGTTGTTGACGGTCTTTTTGGCAATCTTATTCTCTTCCATTTATTTTGTTTCCTGCTTTCATTTGTACTTTAATGTTGTTAGGGACCTACCTAAATTAAAGTTTGTTTGCCTTATCCTTCACTGTTGCTTCAGTAGGTATATGATTTTAAAATTTAGAAGCCACATCTAATGAAACTGAGGATGAGAATTTTCTGCTCTTAATCTTTTCTTCAACTGTGTTGTCCAATGGAGATGGACAATACACTACCCACATGTAGTTATTTAAATTACTTACTCTACTTAGAATTAAACAGAATTAAAATGTGAGCACCTCAACAATACTGGGAATGCACAGAGTACTCAATGGTCACATGTTGCTAGTGGCTACTGTTGTGAACTGCAGAGATGTAGAACATTTGCATCTTCATTGCAGAAAGGTCTATTTAACAACATTGCCTCAAGGGTCTCTTCTAAATGAGGAAGCAACTGTTTTTTCATAAAGAACTGTAATAGAGAGTCACCAAAACAAACACCCAGAAAATCCCCTAAACATCCTTATAATGAGACAGGCTCATCCGATGTTTATCAGGCTACACGATATGGGATGTAACAGGGTTCTGGCTTGTGTGTAATCCATGTGCATCAGTGGAATTCCAAGGGCCCTCCACATATTTATTTGCACAAGGAATCAAGGATCCAGTTAAGAAAGGGACAGTAAGAGGGCCTCATTATTGAGAGTATGTTTACTATACATGGAGGTGATAGAAATGGAAGGAGAGGGAATAATTTGGAACACTGTTGTACATGAAATTTAAGTCTATTGAGTTAAGGCCTGCAAATGCAGGCTCCTTAGGGGAGAGATAGTTACTCATAAAAAATGGAAGACCTGCTTATCAAGATTTATAAAATAATGGGGCATAAGAAACAGACTTCTAGGATGGATCCTTGGAGTATATTACTAAAGAAAGCAGGGATTCCTTACCAATATGCTTTAGGCACTGGGGAAACTGGATAACTTGTCTGTGACAGACCATAGAGAACAAGAGCATTTGTTAGCGAGGGAATACAGTGTCCCTTGGAACACTGGTCACATAAAGAAATAATAGCTTTGGGACATCAGCAACGGCACTAGAGCCCGGCAGGAAACACAAAGACCAGGAGTGGCATCTAGTTACCTCACAGCACAGGGTGGAAGTTAAGAGATGCCATACAAAGAAATGCTGACCACTTCTCAGTGCTTATTACTATGAAGAAAAAGAATGATACATTTTACTTCCCATCAGAGAAGGACTATGGTTTAATACATATATAACTATTTGAATATATAGTTCCTGGGATAGTTGAAATGGACATAATAATTTAACATATTAATTTAAGGCATCACTACACTAAAATGAACTGATATTTATGTATGTCTGTACAATAAAGTCTTGGTAGGAAATAAATGGCTGTTATGTAAGTAATTCCTCCTTTCTCTTTCTTACTTCCACATTTTGTCATTAAGATAATTGGACATTTTAAATGCCAGTAAAGAATAAATTATTCAACAATGGTAGATTGAGGTGAGATTTATCATCTAACTCCAAACACCTAAGATAATCTAGGAAATATTTTGAATTTGGAGATTTTGCAAGTACACCTATGAACCAACCCTGTGACTCACTCAGCAGTCAGTGGCATTACAACTGAATTTTAACCCTCTCTTCCTGCTGTCCTGCTATACTACTCATTACAAGAAGTCTGGGACTCCACTGAATAAGCATTGAGGGGTAAAAGTTGAAACTAAATAATTCAATCTGAATTCCAATTGAATGGGTGGGGGGTGGGCAGGCCATTCCTTCCCTTCTGTCCTCAAATGGGAGAATCACATAAAAGTTTTTATTTATTTTTTTCTCCCTCTCCCTGACGTAAGACAGTCTAAGCACTTCTCAGCAGCAGGTCTTTCCTAGGTGCATCATCAGTTTGCCATGTGGCATAAGTCCTAGGTCAAAAACTCTACATATACCTCAATTTTCTTATAATTAACATGCAAATAACAATCCCCATTCTATATGTAACAATCTGAATGGAATACAAGGAAAAAGAACCATACAAATCATGTTGATTGAACACATGCTAAGTGTCAGGTACTTTTACCAAAGCATTTCTTTTAATACAACTTCCTTTAATCTGTGATGTGCCATGAGGGAGATGTGTGGTAGCAGTCTGTCCAGCATCTGAACATGTCTCTTAGTTTGGGAGACTCTCAAGATAAGAGGGAGCTAGGATTCAAGTCTCTCTATCAAAGTCTGGGGAATGGGGCATCAGATAGACCTGTCTTTTGTCCCTTAGAAACTAAGTAAGGGACAGCCAGCGTACTTAGGCTTGTCCATCTGCCTACAAACTGAATCTTGAGGGAGTTACTCAAAGGTGCAGGGACTGTTTGCAGTTGCTGTGGCAGAGACTCTGCAATAATAACCCATCCACCGCTCCACAAAACTTAGTGAGGTCAGATCGTGGTTGCACATGGCTTCTTTTGGTTCCTGCCCATTTTACTTCCCACCTTCCTAAAGCTTCTAGGAGTTCCCTGATATTTTAGGAATAAATTACCCTCCTCTTTAATTTAGCAAAAGTCATTTCTGCTTCTGTCACCAACAACTTTGGTGCAATAGGAATTATCACCTATGTTTTTGTTGTGTTAGACGTTTGCAGTAACATCCTCACCAAAGCTGTTGACATGTTCACTGAGTGTTATATAAGTGGTAGACAGCTCAGCCAGGATTAAAACCCTTATGTATGTCTTTCAAAAATGAATGTTCTTTCATCTCGGATAGTTCTTTCCTTTCTATGCTTTTTTATATTTGCTTATTCTTCTCTTTGCCTCTTCTCATGATTTCTCCTTTCCATTTAAATAATTTTTGGTTCAAATAAGAATATCAATTTTTTTTTTTTTTTTGAGATGGAGTCTCGCTCTGTTGCCCAGGCTGGAGTGCAGTGGCCCAATCTCAGCTCACTGCAACCTTTGCCTCCCAGGTTCACGCCATTCTCCTGCCTCAGCTTCCCAAGTAGCTGGAACTACAGGTACCCACCACCATGCCGGGCTAATTTTTTGTATTTTTAGTAGAGACGGGGTTTCACCGTGTTAGCCAGGATGGTCTCGATCTCCTGACCTCGTGATCCGCCTGCCTCGGCCTCCCAAAGTGCTGGGATTACAGGCGTGAGCCACCACACCTGGCCAAGAATATCAAATTCTTATAAACAATGTAGTTTTTATTCTTAGCATGTATTCACCAAAGTTAATTCTAGATTAATACTTAGAGGCTTGTAAATACCTGTTAGCCATAGAGTGTCATTTCAGGAATCTTCTGACACTAAGAACAATACATATTGACCTATACCATAAATTATTTCAAGTTCTTCAGCTACATCTTGGTAGAAAAAAACTCAGCAACAGGAGTCTGGCTATAGAGTACTGCTTATATAATAAAATGGAATAATGAATAATTGGTTGGCATATATTCAAAAACCAGAAACAGCATGAAATATTTGAGTGATTCGTTCTGATTTTATTGTATATCCCTTTAAATGGTAAAGGAATCTTAGAAGGTTTTCAAGTTAATGCTGAATTCGAACAAATGGAGAAGCATTTTTAGTAACCAGGTTAACAGTACCTGAAAGAAATAGAAAAACTCTAAGTATGGGGATTGCATAACATCCAGAAAGCAAAGACTCTCCTGGGCTTTGTGACAGAATGTGTAAGACAAGCAGAAAATACAAGTTCATCCTGACAGCTGTTAGAGAGATGTCCAAAAAGAATGTGGATGTCAACACGTATTCACCTTTTTGCAAAGGTGTGAAGCAAAGGTGAACTCTGATGAAAAGCTTGTCAAAATAAGAAGGGTTAGGGACTAGAGTGTTTGTCACTCAGCCTGGCTACTATTACTAAATGGCAGGTAGAGAAGAGTCTCATGCCTGTCTGAATGAAAACAGAGGAGATTATAAAGATGCTGAACAAACAGGGCTTTGATTGCTGGGAGTAAGTGTGGCTATATCCCGGAGCCAGCTGTTGAATAGGGTATACCAATGCCTCTCAGGCATGAATAAATGACGAAGGCCAGGCTAACCTGAGAAAGCTATGATGCTCAGTTTCCATGTAATAGAAATGGTACGAAGGGAAAATAAAAGGTCTTTTTCTGTTGAATCAGAACGAGAAAAAACACAATTTTTTTCTTTTATTTTATAGAAGAAGGCAAGAAATCAGATATCCTAGTTAGTCTATGCCTTTCCAGAGAACACAGTACCCAGGACAACGCTTTGGAGAGCCAAAGTCTGAGTTGGGTGCTAATGCGAATGCCAACTCTGCTCCTTCTTCAATAAACTAGAAGAGATTCAATACACATCAGACCAGTTATCTCTCAGGACATTTTCATTATCTGCAGCCATAGAATAAGAGTTCCAAAACTTCAGTGTGCCTAAGATTAACCAGCAGAGCCCCTTTAAATATCGATTCATAGGCCTGGATAGGGCTCAGTAAATTATATTTTAGCAGACACCAAAGCAGATCCTGACTCTGCTCCAGGAACCCACTTTACTGTTATGGAAAATCCTAAACTTTGCAGCCAAGAGGACCAGCTTTACTACTTTAATTTCCCTCAGCTGAAAGCAGGCACCCAGGGAGCTGTCATCTATAGCCCACCTACTCAGGCTCTAGCCACCAGGCACTCCCACTTTATTTTCTTCATTCTCCCTCTAAATAGAGCTGTAGGAGCACTGGCTTTGGTGTGTGCAAATCTTACTGAATACCTCTGCTTCTTAAGGTTGACTTTAGAATGGCAATAATACCCAAGACAGCCTCTCAGGGCCCAACTCTTGGTACTAATATACTGGCTAGTTTGCCAAACAAGCCTGTTCAGTGACCTTGTATGGAGAATGCAGATATAATTCTGGACTATGTCTGTCAGGTCTTTATCATTAATCATCTCATCACTTCTTCCTAGGCCGTTTATTATTCTCTCTCTGCTTTATACTTGACCCAACACACTTTATGGCTGCTTCTGGTAATGGCCTCTTCAACCACATAGATCTATGCTGTACTACAGATATTGCCAAACTTTATCCATTTCCCTCTACAAATCTCCAAGACTGCTAAAGCCCATTGTATATCCCAATGCAAAGTATCTTTTATATATAAGAAAACATTTTGTTTATTTAGGAGCTTACATCGCTCCAGTTCAGCAATCAGAATAGAAAATGAGCCTTTTCATCTAGCTTCCTCTAAAAAATCACGGGAAAAGTCTATACGAGGGCAAATGTGGATTAAGTGCCTTCCGCTCAGGAGAAGGAGTCGTGTTTTAACCAGGCAGAGGACAGTAGTGGAGATGTCACTATGAGGAAATCACAAACTCAGATGTCACAATGGCAATTTCTGACAAGACTCAAAGAGGATTAGACTGAATGCTTCTCCTGTTTTAGATACTTCCCTTTTGTCACTTACACTGGCTAAACTTGAGTTATTCAGTGAAGCAAGTACTTTCAGGGGAAAGCTAGGTAGTTCTCCATTCTTGTTTTACTTCTAAGATACAAGACGCTGTGTACGCACTTCAACCCGGAAATAAAGAAGACCTGTTCCTCTGTTACAACATTAGTACTTTGCTTGGGAGAAGCCATCGTCTAATCACAATTGAAAATTGTTATTTGCTATTTCAGAACCATTACAATTGTCATTAAAATTGTCAAGTGTGATTTTAAAACTGGTCACTGAATATCTACTACGGAGTAAGCAGTTTGCTATAGATTTTCCCTAGATTATTTCATTAATTCTCACAAACACTCTGTGAAAGGGATGGTGATTTTAAAATAATTTATTTAAAAAGAAACCATCTTGTATGTTAAATAATTTGCTGAGGGTCACGTAGCTAATAGATAGTACATGAAAAATGTGAACTCCGTTCTTGATTTCATGTCCAGTACTGCTTCTACTATATTACAGTTGTTTTCTATAAGTGTAACACAAGCACTTAAGCACAGAGTAAAAGGCAACACCCAAACCATACATCACACAGACTGCTTTTAATCTCAGCCATGCTACATTTTTTTGCACCTGTCCCCTTCCATGGATGATTTGCATATCTAAATCTTCATGAGTAGTAGCTTTCTTCACTGATTTCTATTATCTAATCCCTTATTTCCAATGCCTCACTGGAAATCCCACCTTCCTGAGCACTGAAAAAGCTTTTGCCAACTGTGCCATTTCTGGCTTGAAACTGTGAACTTATTTTTGATCATTTCCTCATTCAGTTTACAAACAATTTTTGAGTACGTGTTATGACCTCTACTTCAACTCTTATATTTAATCGACCCATATTCTTTCTCTTCGATGAAACCTTTGTGCTTCATCTTTGAGGTCACTGCTTGATTTGACTATTCCACTTAGTTATCTGCTGCCTACAATTTACTAGTGGGTAGTGCGGTAGCCCTGGCTGCTCTCCTTGTCATTAATGTACTATGGAAACTACTGCCACCATCTTTCACTAAACACTCACACCATTTTGGGCTCAATTTATACATTACCTCCTCTGGGAAGTCTTTGCCTCTCTAGACTAAACCAGTTGCTCCAAACTACTTCACTCGAGACTTTAAAATAGACTTTAAAAAGATTGTTTTAAAAGAAGTGTAGCAAATGGTTATATTGCGGTGATTTTAAACATAAACCTACAGGACACATGAAAACCAAAAATTTCTAATAAAATCTAAATGCATTCTTATGGCTTAGGAAAAATTTTCCAATGGCCATATACATGGATGTAAACCAGGTCATATCTCAAATTGCATAGGTAAAATAGAAGAAAACATGCTCTAGAGACCTGCCAGATGACTCAAAGTGTAACACGAATGGTACAAAATGGCATTGATACTGAAGATGAGTGAGAATAAAAGAAACATTTAAAAATTAACATATATGTCCTTTATGTTTAATGTATCGAAATACAGTTTTGTAAGTAAATTGGTAAAGCTTGTATTTTAAGTAAATATATGGAAATTTCACTTACATCATCGAATCATTACACGTTTGAGTCAGCCAAAAAAATTGCTTCTGTTTTAGTATTTTACATTATGACTTTGGAGTATTTCTCTATATTAAGTGGGCTGTTATTGACAAACATATGGAATTTTGACAGCCTTAGAGAAAGAATTAGCCCTCATAATCCCTGCCCCCACTTTGCCTCAGGGTAATACAGGAATAACCACTTCTTAAAAATAGAATTGGAAACAGAGAGCTTTATTACATAAAGTGCTTTATGTCCATTATCTCATTGTATTCTTTCAGCAACCCCATGGAATATGTACTGTATCTATTACTATTTCATAGATTAAAAAACTGAAACAGAAAGCGGCTCAGTGTAGGCTTCATCACCAGTAAATGAAGAGGTGAGATTAGGCCCAGGTTCTCACTGGAGAACTGAACATTTTAACTCCAGTGCTGTATTAGCATGCTGTTTATAAAACTAAAATTCCTAAAGGGTCATGGAAACTTCAGCTGTGCTGAGATACTTTGAATATCTGACATTAAGATAGAAATCTGTGAATACATAAGGTTTTGGGTTGTCCAGTGAATTTGGAATTAACTAAATATCCTATTAGTGTTAGACATTTCATTGACATTTAAAGCAATGCTTCTTTTATCACTAGGCTTTCTCACTCATGAATCTACTTGAGCCATCAATTTAAAATTTAGATGCTAATAACCAGCATGTGCTTCTAATAAAGCAATGGGTATGAGCCTTCAAGGACATATCAAAAATGCCTAGCCATCTGGAACCGATTCTTTTTGGTAGCAAATCCCTTTCCACAAAAATACATAATACGGATTAGCTCTTTTACTTTCCAAATGTTATACCCTAAAATAAATAGATGCAATTTCCCAAATAGGATTGTGCCTGATAATTAGTGATTTTTGTCTTAATTCATATATAAATTTATAATTTGCAAATTATCCTTATTAAACAGTTCTTTTAATTATTTCCAGGCCATTTCTTTTTAATATAAAGGGTTAACATGACAAGTTAGTAAACTTTACTTGCTCTTCTAGTAGCAAGAAAAACTACCCTAATTTTCATCTCTGTTCAGCAATCTGCTGTTTGTTCCTGTAAATGAAAGAATAGTTGAGGGCTTTAAAAATAGATTTCTAGGAAGTTTGAACACAAGGTTCCAAGATTAATGAAACTAAGGAAAAGGAGACTCTAAGATTGGATTTAACACAGATTTTGCATATTTCATACTAAATAATATGAGAAAATGAGTATAAAATCTGAGCTCCAGCTAATCCTCTGCAACCACCTGAGAAGACATGAACACAGTGCCATTCTGAATAATATATTATTGTCTTAGGAGTCCTATTGTCATGAAATTCTATAGAGCACATTATACTAATCTCCATAAACAAGATGTTTATTTTTTATGGGGCTATCATTTAGCACATAATTATAAATCCAAGTATATTAGAATATTTAGACACAATTACTCTCTTTTCAACCTTCTGAATCTGTTTGGAGGTAGGGAAGAAAGGGGAAGAGCAAGTCTGCAATTTTATGGGAGAAGGTCAGTGTGGCATGCTGGGAATTGCTATTCAGATCTTATGGTTGAATAGCACTCATTTTCTGTGACTAACCATCAGCTGGGTTTTGTGATTGGGCTTCATTATGTGTATGATAGCCAAAATTGTAGGTTTTTACATTAGTAAATACAATGCTACTATGTTCCACATTAAGGATATGGGAGAATAAATTACATCATTTGTTTTGCCACAGAATCCTTGTGCAAGATGCTGTTTTAAGAGTTATTATATTCATCAGAAGATAAAGAGAATAATTAAGAAGAGAAACAATCTTCTAAGAGTTCAGAATGGGAAAAATATAACAACTATGCTCGCTATTAAATTTTCACCAGATCATATGTCTTCAAATCTTTTGAACTATGAAGTGCTAGGAAGAGCCCCGGGTTTACATTTAACTCTCTAGATTGTTATTGCTGTCTACGACACCTTAACTGTTCTAAATCCACTTCTTCATGTGTAACATGAGATGGTGATGTGTCTGTCGCATAATGGATGTAAAAATTAAATAAGGTAAAGAAACTGCCTATGCACAGTGTTCAGCACAGAAGAGGTACTCCACAAATGTTGAATCTGATTATATAAAAAGTCAAGATTTACTAGCAAGATTTACCACATATAACTTTCCCAAGGTGCAAATACACAAAGTGCAAAGTGCACTATTTGAACAACAGACAAGAGTGATTCACAGGAAAGGGTATCAATACCCCTTAAGCACGTTGAGCATACCATTATCATGTCAGGGAGGAATTGTGTTATATCAGGACTTTTGTCCTTCCTATCCCCATATTCCAGAGAATAGTCTTAGAATATTACAGAGTAGCCCCTTTTGCCACTGCCAGAATACAGTCCAGGGGAACAGAGGCACCTGCAGTAAATCTCATAGTAAAATGACACACACACACAAAAGGAGTTCAGAGAAAATAAAGCTCCCTTCTGAGAACTGTCCATGTCCCACAACCTACGCTTACCAAGTCTCACCCTTCCTACTCACACTCTGTCTGGCCCACATTAAAGAGACCACAGGCCACACAGATTAAGGAAGCAACCAGATCTCTGACTTCTCCAAGTTGACCAGAAGACAGAGACAGAACACTGATTGAAATGTGAAGAAATTAGCAATTTTCTAGATGATCATCACAACGGAAATAAGCCCTCATGCAAAGGGTAATCAATGATTACTATTACTTGTGACTATGTCAAAGTTCAGGACACTAAAAGAAGCATTTCACAGTATATGTGACAGACATTAGAATTTGTCCATTGCCTTGATTGACAGTCACTTTACATTCTTAGTTTGAGTTTTCCTCGTCTCCCAACATCACACCCTCACAAGGACTTGTGAACAGGTCATTTATCTGCAAGATGGTCTGCTGAAGCACAAGTGAAGAAGGGAGGACAGCAGGGCCAGAAAGGGAGAGAATACAGTAAGAGGTGCTGTAATAAGCAGGTTGCCATGGTAGGCTCAATCCCATGGGGAACCCTCTGAGGAACTGGTTAGAACACATCTCAGAATTGTCTCATGAACGGCTAAAGAAGTATGCTATTTATCTGCGAAGTCCTGTCACTCATTCGATGATGGTTGCCTGTGGGGGCAACATTCAACCCAACATTTTCTAGGCTGCTTTGCTGTGGTATAGCAAACTCCTAGGGAGCTAGAGAAAACCCTTGGGATTAAAAGTAAAGAAACAGGTGTGCTTGAAATGGAACGCAGCCAGGATGAATAGAGACTACTTACCACAGTCAGGCAAGCACAGAAAGGGTCAATGGCATATGTGTCTGCTGCACACTCTGCACGTCAAAACAATTGAAGCAGTCTGATCACACATAGCCCGATATGTGTATATACATACACATGTATCTATTTATGTATATGTGCATGAAATTTTTATCATTGAAAAACAGTTAAATTAGATGGAATAGGTCTATGCCTCTCCTCCCTCTTAGCCTATTTAAGAGGGAGCCTCCTTCCTCTCAGCCCACTCATTCTTCATACATCCACTCAATTGTCTGTTATTCAGGGAACCCTTTTCTCATCCCTTTAACTAGGTCCAATTTATCTTTTTTGTGCATTCATAGAAAATCTTTTATGGTAGTGGCACTAATTAGAGTTGTACTTTCATTATGAGTTGTCTGATAATTTGATTAACACTTCTCTTCCATGAGGATCAGGTCCTTGAAGTCAGGAAATAGTGCCTTTCAGAAGGCTTCCCTCCTAGAATGTACAAAATGGTTACACAGTGAATGAATAATCCTTCTAAAGGGAACATAACCCCGGGGAAGAAGGATCTGTAACCAATTATAAAATGATGTGATAACTACTACACTGTAATTACAGATTTCTATGGGAGTATATAGAAAAGAGAGACAAATTCTGCCTGGTATGAAAAAAAGGTGATATTAACAGAGTAAATATTCAAGGGGTGGTGACATTGGAACTAGGCATGAGGTAGGAAAATAAGATCTCTAGGAGAATAGCTGGGTATAGCGGTGCTTGCCTATAGTCCCAGCTACTCCGGAGGCTGAGGAAGGGGGATGATTTGAGATCAAGGTCAGGCAGCCTGGTCAGCATAGTGAGATGCTATCTCCAGAAAAAAAGATCTGTATGAGAAGAAGGGATAAAATGTGTCTTAGAAGAAAATCAGCAACAGATTAACTCTATTCAGAGGTGGCCAAGTGAGTTTCTTTAAATTTATGGTTGTATATTTTGTATATAAAATGTGCATGTATGTGTTTGTGTATGTATCCATAGAGATACATAATATATGTTATTGAGCCCAAACAAAGCTTGATTCACGTGGAGTCTTTAAATGGCATCAACACTGTGACTAGCATCCCTTCAAGTGACTGCCAATCAATTTTGACCAATCTCATTAAACAGAAAGTTGTATTGGAGTTAACATTCACAAATGAGCCATCCATTTAAGGTCACTGTTTCATCATGAGTAGTTATGGGGCAAGATATGAAAAAGGGGCCTATTTAGGATCTACTTTTGGTCATAACTATTCAGCATCTAAAAAATCACTTTCAATACGATTCAATCATTGAATAAAGCTTTAGGTGACTTGGTACTTTTTTTTAAAGTAAATAAATATGAGTACCTCAGGGATTTCTGCCCTGTGTCTAATTTTCCAAATTCCTAATTGCTACAGTCAACGTTTTATTTTGTATCCTAACATTGCTATGTTAAAATTCTAACTCCCAAGGTGATGTTATTCTGAGGTAGAACCTTCTGGGAGGTGGGGTTAGGGTTCACATAAAAGAGATGCAAGGGAGCTAAATACCTTGCCCCTTCCACCTTGTGAAAACACAGAAAGAAGGCATAATCTACGAACCAGAAAACCGGCCTTCACTAGGCATTTAATCCATTGGCACCTTGATTGTAGACTTCCCAGCCTCCAGAAATGTGAGAAATAAATTTCTGTTGTTCATAAGCTATCCAGTCAATGGTATTTCGTTACAGCAACCCAAATGGACTAAGACACTAATGAAGCAAGGAAAAAAAACTTAAGATGGCTTTTCCAAAATGTGCTATTCTTTATTTAAGAGACCAATGCTTAGGGCTGGCAATGTTGATCAGTAGAGTAAGAAATCCAGTCACACAGTGAACTGTTGGCAACTGGTACGTCAAGTTCCAACACGGGTGGCTGACAAAGGAGTATGTCTTTGGGTGGGAGACAAAACTAACATGGTTGCCTTACCTGGAGCCTGGACGGAGGACGAGTAGAGAAGAGAAGGGCAAAGAAGAAAAAGATAGAGCTGTGGTGAGCTCACAGTCCGTGTTAGGCATAGAACACATTAACTAATGTCACTCTGGGTGGTAACATTTTATAACTAAGGCCTATGATGAAGGGATGGCTAAATGATTTGACTATAAAACACATATTTTCCATCAAGGCATCCAAAACAAACTAGTAGTATAAATTTCAAAAGCAAATTTGTCAAGCAAAGACAGCATTAATTCAATTCCCGTATTTTCTCTTTTCTACCAAATTGTCACCTTTATTAACTGCTTGTGGAATTTCTGACAAGGTAGATAATAACCAAAGCCACATGGCAGAATAATAGCAGAGCTCAGATGTGGGCCTGGGTTTTTGTCTCCAAAGATCATCTTGTTTGTTTGTTGAATTTGGGAGTTTGACCTTATCATAAGAACACTTTAGTGTAGTGTGATAATCATTTATCCTTTTGCTCACACAGACATTTTTATAAGCCTGAAGATCTGTATTGACTAATGAGAACGATGCACTGAGCTCAAAAACTAGTATTACTTGCATGGCATTTTAGATTATATAACATGATTGCTTATAGGAAATACATCCCTTTTTATAGACTTACGATGCCTGCTGTGTCATGCAATTAAAAAGTTCCAGAGAAGTATTCTTAGTATGTCAAATTCTTGAGGCTGATTTATAGGATTACAGCTTTCCCCCTTTGTGATTCAATTAAAGCATTTTACATTGGGCTATTATAGAGCTTAAAGTCTGATCATAGTTTGGAGGCTGAACTACTAGATTAGCATGTGATCTGCTTATAAATAAACTGAATTTCTTGTTGGCAAGGGACAATAATTAGAGCTGCAGTCATAAGGAATACTTACTAAAAACCTGTAAGATAGACCTAGAAGATAAAAATGGGTAATACCAATATGCAGTTGATTATTGGATCTTACAGATAGTTAAATATAAAAATAAAGGCCTATTGGTATATGCTTCAGATTTTAATCCAGGGACTGAATTCTTGACCACATCAGTGATGTGAGGGAAAAAGTGTTCTGACAAGGACCTGGGAATAGTTCAAACAAGTTATGATTACAAATTCTCTGAGATCTGAGCCCAATCTGGGATTATCTAGAAGGTCCTATTAATTATGTGTGCATCTAAAAACCCCTTAATGGGAAATGAATTTTTTTTTCCCACAAAGACTGGATAATAGTTTCAGGCATCTCATAATAAGAAAAGGAAAAAGAATCAATGGTGCTACCATCTGAGTTTGGTTGGTGGCTATTTCAAGAGAAAACGCATTTTCTTTCATTTTGATGTTAGTTTTATTTTTGATTTTTGATGGTGAGGAGAATTAAACTAAATTGAATGATGTGGACTAGGCATTAAAAATAGTACCTACTCTCCATAAAAGAAAGAGGGCAAAGGCAGTCAAGCATGAAGACTAAATAAATCTTTAAATGATGCAATAAAGAAATGATAACTTAGAGATAATGTGTTTCCATGGCCCTTAGAGATGTCAAGTTTCCACCTGTGGAGATAAATAAGAGTCCGTTTAATAGAGAAATAGAATTTTGAAGGAACAGTTGCCCAGACTACTTACAAAACCAAGAAATGAGTGATCTAGTGATAACTTAAATTTGACACTCTTCAGTCTTTGGGAATGCTATTAGGCTAAATGCATCTCCATCAGGAAAGAATATTGCCTCATTTTAGGCAGGCCCTCATTTTCTCTTGCCTAGGCTACTGTAATAGCCTTCTAACTGGTATTCAGGCTCCTCGTCTAACCACCCCTCCAATCTATTTTTTCTGTCACCAGCGTAATCTTCCAAAGGCCCCAATTTTAAGCCATTTCTATGCTTGAAAACACTTCAAAAGCTCTCCTTTATCTAAGAATAAAATCCAGATGGATTATCATGGTATAAAATGCTCTCAATCATCTGGCCCTCCATTACCCCACCAGTCTCCTCACTCACCATGCTGTGCCTCATCAACTATGCTCCCACCATATTGCATTATTTTAGATTCATTTTGCAGCCATGCTCTTTTTCACTTCCATGCCTTAGTCTATGAAGCTGTTTCAGTCTAAATAACCCTATTGTATCTAGAATGCCCTTAGGTACTTTTCAACCATTGTTTCCTAATGATTTTTCTGTTATCTTTAATTGATCCTCTACATTTTTGCCAGATTATACTCCCCAAATCATAGAACCTATACTGCTTAACTGAATTCATTGGTTTACATGAAGGTAGGTCCATTTACCCATATTAGACCAGAAATTCCATGAAGGTAGCATTATTTCCTACTTTTCTTTTGTTTGTAGTATTTATCCAAGTTACACATACCCCATGCTAATTTAAATGACTTAATTAACAAAAGTTGTAGGCAATATTTATTAACATATTTAGTTTAATTTAGCTAAAGTTGGGGAGTTTAGAAGCATTTATACAGGTTTGGGTTTGGGTTTTCCGTCTATAGTTAGGCCTAGCCAGCAAGCTTAACACTTTCTCAAAAATGTTTTAATAACGAAAAATTTATTCTATTATTTTCTAGTGAATGGAGGCTACACAGAGCTGATACATGTATGTGAGGGTGTTTTAGATACTGTAAAAGTTCTCATTTCATTGATATGGAAGATATTAAACTGACTGAGTCACAAATGGAGATACCACACAGCCATCAAAATGAATAGCATATAGATATAAAAATAAAATGTTAAATGAAGGAAATACTATAATTATAGTACCCGCATATACATGGCATGCATATATATGTATATGTGTTTGTGTGTGTGTATCTATGTCTCTCTCTCTATATATATGTGTGTATATATATCTATACACATATATGTACATATATCTATACATATAGACATATACACACATATAGACATAGATACACATATACACATCTATGTATACACATATACATCTCTATATATGTGTATATATATGTGTATATATATGTACATATATGTGTGTGTATATATATATATATATATAGAGAGAGAGAGAGAGAGAGACTATCCTCCTTATTTCTGGATTTTATATTCAGTAATTCACTTGGTAACATTTATTTGTAACTCTTAAATCAATACTCACAGTTATTTGTAGAAATGTGCAGAGCAACGTTTGAGTCCCCTAACCTCACTCACATGTTTTCAGCATCTGAGGTCAAACAAAATAATTATCTGCCTTATTGTTTTAGCTCTCCTCCTGTAAAGAAGTATCCTTTTCACAGAACATTTAGCCGCACGTTTCACATTTTTGAGCTTTTTCTTGGTGATGTCACAGTTTCAAATGATTCCAAGTGTAGCGCTAAAATGCTGTCTAGTGTTTCTAAGCACAAGCAGACTGTGATGTGTCTTGTATAGAGAAAATATATATATTAATAAGTTCCATTCAGCATGAGTTATAGTGCTACTGGCCATGATTTCAATATTAATAAATTACAATACATATTACATAATGTACCTTTAAACTAAAACACTTATAAAACAAGTTTATATATTGATTGTGATCAGAGGCTTATGGAAATCTAACTTCAAATAATGAGGATTGATGTGTGTGTGTGTGTGTGTGTGTAGCATTTATATAAATTTCAGAAAACAATTTATAGCATCAATGTATACAGATCTATCTAGAAGTATTGTGGAACATTATTAGTTGGATATACACTGATTAATTATATGGTTGCCTACGATAATGGGGAAGGGAAGAAAGAACTTCAATTTCAATTATAAAGTTTCTCTCATTTTACTTGAAAACAAATTGTGGCCAAAAAATTATATTAGTAATAGTTGATCTCCATTTCCACCTTCCCAGTTCGGGGTTTTGTTTTTGCTTTTTGACTTGGGTGAAAGTGCTTGTTACATGTCTTGTAAGTCATTCATTTCATAATATAGAATATCTTTAGTCCGATAGTTAAGAGTATACACATTGGTTCTCCACCGCCGTTCAGCCAAATTTCCTACAGCTCTTCTGCTGGGTCCCATACTACAGGAACACCTACTGCATGTTACTCTTGTGACATACCTTGCATCTTCCCCTCCCCGTGCTCATGTGTCCTCCACGTGTGATGTCCTGCTTACCAAATACTATCTGTTTTTCAAAGTTCAGAGCAATCACCTCCTCTCCCACACTCCATCTTGGTATTAGAGCAGGTTTTAATTCTCATAAAATATTTTTTTCCCTTGTATCATCCACATTCTTACATGAAGTTTCTTCTTTCTATAAAAGTTGAAAAGGTGCCTGAAGGCAGAAGACCATGGCTCTCCCAGTGAAATTCCTAATTTAATAGACAGTGCTTGCTGGAAACACCAACAGAACTTAAATATGTGAAAACTAAACAACATATATACATGTCATAAAGTAATTCCATTCTCAGAAGGCTAACCAATTCTATAAATTCTGAAAATTACTTGTAACAATTTCGACATAATATTTCATAATATAATGGCTTGTATTTTATATTTTGCTTTTAGTTTACAAACTACATAAACTACCTATAAGGGTAAGTATCATTAAAAACCCGAATGAAGCTAAAGATTTGTTTCTTTTGCTGCATGTGAGGTAAGAGTTTGCTTTATTTAAACTGTTTTTTTTTAAAGTCTATGTTTGTCTATTCGACATTCATTTATCACCAGGCTAATGATATTAACTATATTTTTGTATTTGCCATATCCTGATGCTCTGGCATTTGGGGCTTTACAGACCTGGAGAAAGAGACTACCTCTCCCAGGGCTAGCTTGTTCCTGAAGATAATAACAATTTGCCCAGGAGCATAGTTTTGATTTGCAAACCAACCAATCTGGAGTCTCTACCCTCAATTGCTTATCTAATTTGCACACACCAAGCCAATATTTTTCCTGCCCTGAATTGTCCTAGGGCAAGAAACCAGTCAACAAGAGGCCACTCCCATATCCCAGAGCCCTCAGAATTATGCAAACTATCCAATTCTACAATGTTCACTCTTTCCTGCCTTGTCTTTCCCTAGAAGCTCCAATAAAAGCTTGACCTAGGCTTTTCCCTCACTCCTCACCAACAGGAGTGCTGTGACTCTGCATGACATGTAGTGACTCCCTCTCTGGGAGTCGTAAGTGTCATAAACTTCTTTCTTCCAAGCCTCATTCTACTTTCCTTCTGTGGCTACATTCACTTTTTCATACCAATCCAATATGTACATTCTTAGAACAGTTTCAGTAACAGGCCTTTTTTCCTCCATATTCTTTCCATGTTATCCTACCTAGGGTGTTAGATTCAGCATTTTATTTCTTCTCTGAAATTCTTCATTCATCCCTTATTGAGAGCTCGAGGGCCTCATCTTATTGTTGAAAGAGGTGTGGATACTACACTAAAAATGGCAATATTAACCAATCTTGCCCCGTTGTATTTTCTGCCCTATTTGCAATGGTTGCAGTTAGGCCATGCCTTGCCAGATTTCTCACTGGTAATGTGTGAAATCTGCTTTGCAGACCCTACTTTGCCATGGGTAGCTTTTAAGATATAGATGAGAAGACATATTAGAAATTCTTGTTCTTGACTTACACAAAAGCTGCATTCTCCCATCCAACGTTAAAAAGATTGAGATGCCTTGAACTTGGGAGAATATTATTGGAAATCTATCTAGATCATTAATGATACTGACACTATACTTTTATATTCTTATCAAACCTTAGTCTGTAGTCAATGATTAGAATCCAAACAGGACAACAGAGGAATGTACACCTGCTGCAACAACCAACATTTAATCTTTCTTACATTAGAAACTGGTTGAAGTCTTGGCTATGCAAAAAAAAAATAGCGCTGAGTTCAAATTTCAGCTTTGACATTTACTAATGCTATGCCTCTATTATTCCTCATCAATGGGGATACTAACTGGACCATTTTAAAGGTTGTGTGGATTAAATCAGACAGTTCATTTAGAATCGTGCGTTGCCTTAAATACATTTTAGCTATTATGATTATTATCCCCATTTATTGATTCCTTTAATTATGCAGGCAATGTTCTGAGTGCTAGGAAATAAAGATTTAAACTACACCAAACATCTTTTATATTAAATATAGTGGAAGATATACTATGCAGAAGTAAACACATTAATTCATTAATTTCTCAAATTTCTCAAATATACATGCACCTACATATATATGCACACATGTATCATATCACCCTTTAACATATAAAGAAAAATAAATTTGGGCTAGGAAATAGAAAATAAAAGGTAGAGAACTAGAAGGAAATATTTAAATTGAATCATCTAGGCATATAATATAGCAAGTGCTCTAAAGCTGGAATGAATCTGAAGTATTTGAAGAACAGAAAGAAGTTCGTGTAGATAGAATGTCTAGAGTGAAAAACTGAAATTAGATTGGAGTAGTTGGCAGAAACCAAGTCACTTAGGAAGTTGGAAGCCTTAATAAGAGGTTTATATTTATTTTAAGTATAATGAAGAACCACTAGAAGGTTATAAGCAAGGAACTGGTATGACCTGATCGAGCTTTTGAAAAAATATGTTACTGTCTGAGAATAGCCTTTAGGAAGACAGAGTGGATGCACGACAAATTAGGAGGTTTTGGCAAGTTCAGATGAGTGGTGACAGAGGCTTGGGCTAAGAAGAGTAAAGATGAACAAAATGCTGGATGTATTGAAGGAGAAAAATTACTTGCTTAAGAGTATAACCTTGATGCAAAATTTTAGGGAGTATCTCCTCCATTTTCTCTATCATACATGCTATGGGCTCCCTACTGTATTCTAGGCTACTGGAGAGATTTCAAATATCACTGGGTCTGATGGGATATATGTGTGGAGTAAGAAAGCCACTTAGAGTGTAGCTGCAAACACCTACAGAAGTGTCACTTGCTTTGAACTCTGAAAACTGACAGATGTGAACTGGGGTACATGTGATCCAAAGAGTACACTATATTTGGTGTACTTGGTAAGAGGTACACTGTATTACCAAGGGACATACGGGTATGGACAGGATAATTAATTTCTTTCTCATCAAGTCTATGCAACTCTTCTAAGAAATGGATGTGTCTGAAAATGCATCTTCTGTTTAGAAATCAAGCAGTTCTCCCTTCCTACCTCCCCGGCCATGCTATTAATGAGAGCACTTATTCCATATTACAAAACAAAGGCATACCTCTCACTCTTCCTAGGGACACTAAACACAGAAGCAATTTAAAATATCCATATCTTGGAAATATGTTTTAATCAAGGCACCAGACACCTGTAGAATATTTTCCTGTACAGGTATCTGCTGAAATCCAAGTGTAGCATCATAAGTGGCATAATTTTGCATGCTTTGCTATTTTCCGAATTTGCAGACAGAATGTGGTATTAAGAACAATGACGGTTTCTCTTTAACAACCTCAAGTCTCCTTTCCACAAACCAAGATAAAAATAAATTAATCTTTTCTGGGGAAGAACACTGTGAAATCAAAATAAATAAAGCATTGTTAAGACATTAAAGGTAACATTTCACTGTCAAACGCAATTCCATACCCATCTTCTTTTCTTTCTTGCTTCCCCGCCTTCGCCTACCCTCTGATCTGTCTTATCTTCTTTCTCTTATACTACTCTTCGTGTTTCTTTTCTTTTTTTTCCTTCTTTAATCCCTGATCTCTGTTTCTGTAAAGTTTTCCTGCTAATACATTTAATGCATTTAGTAATATAAAAACAATTAATTAAAATATTTGTTGAAAGAAGTGTTTTTAATTTAACCATTCAAAATTTTTCAATTCCTTCTGACTATATCGGGTTGAAATAAAGTGCTTCTCAGTGAGAGTGTTATTATCAATAGTCATTTTGTAAGTTTTGGAAAAGTTTTTTTTGTATCTCTCCAAAATTTAGAAAATGAGTTATTGTTATGACTATGTTTTTAAAAAATATCTTTTTGCAAGCAGTGGGGTTTCTAATTTTTTGCTGTTAACAAAATTGAAGAAGGATGTAATTCAATTGCTTGCTGATAGATAATTAAGAATAATTTTTGATAACATAGCAGTGTTTCATCTTTCTGTTCTGGGGAATTTATACTTCAGAAGGGCTTTTAAAAATTGACTGACATACGATTAGAACCTTCTATCCATTCCAAGGTACTTGCCCATATGAATAATGTTTCTCTGTACAAACAAAAATTGTAAAATTAGTTTTGAGCCCTGTCTCATTTTTGCAATAAGCACTCTTCTTCCACAGATACCTAAACACATTGAGAAGAAAATTTATCTCGGTAAAGAAATTTATTGGGATAAATTTCAAATAAAATTATACATTATATGTTAAATAATTTCTGAAGTTCTTCATATGTGTGTAATTGTGTTCAATTGTTTATTAATTATAGTTGCTATAATGACTCAATATATAGTAGAAGGAATATATACATATATAATCACAATTTTTTATTAATAAAATATTTTTGTAGCAGAGAACTGTGGGAGTGTAATCAGTAAAATCAATCAAGGATAAAAGATACATTAGCATTCAATCCTTAGAAGAAGTAGAATGCAAATATAAGTTCAAGGAGGATAATGGGAGATGTAAAATTCATGGTTGCTAAAGGGAAATGTTTTTCATGACTTCTTTTTTTTTTTTTAGACGGAGTCTCTCTCTGTCACCCAGGCTGGAGTGCAGTGGTGCAATCTCGACTCACTGCAACCTTTGCCTCCCAGCTTCAAGCAATCCTCCCACCACAGCTGGGATTACAAGCATGCACCACCAAGTAGCTGGGATTACAAGCATGCACCACCACACTTGACTAAATTTTGTATTTATTATTATTATTATTTTATTTTATTTTTAGTAGAGACAGAGTTTTATCATGTTGTCCAGACTGGTCTTGAACTCAGACCTCAAGTGATTCTCCCGCCTCGGCCTTCCAAAGTGTTGGGATTACAGGCGTGAGCCACCTTGCCCGGCCCATGATTTTTTATAAGTGGCCAAGGGTGTGTATCAAGTCACTGTAGTATTTAGATTCCATGGGCTGCATTAAAAAAGAATTCTGTACTCTGTTTCTATGAGGCAGACTTTTTAGAGTCCACACATATGTAAAATCATATTGTATTTTTCTGTGCCTGGCTTATTTCACTTAGCAATATGTCCTTCAGTTCTAGCCATGTTGTTGTGAAGGACAGAATTTCCTTCTTTTTAAAGAAGCACTGTATGGTACTCTCTTTTATATATATGCCACATTTTCTTTATCCATTCATTCACTGATGGACACTTAGATTGCTTCCATGTCTTGCTATTGTATATAATGCTGAAATGAACATGGGAGTGCAGATATCTCTTTAACATACCAGTTTCAATTTCTTTAGATGTATACCTACAACTGGGACTACTGGAATACACTGTAATTCTATCTGCAGTTTATAAGGAAGCTGCACACTATTTTTATTTTTGGAATTTTAAAAAGTCCATATCATAGAAACAGACAGTAGAAAGGTGGTTATCAGGCCGGGCGCGGTGGCTCACGCTTGTAATCCCAGCATTTTGGGAGGCCGAGGCAGGCGGATCACGAGGTCAGGAGATCCAGGCCACGGTGAAACCCCGTCTCTACTAAAAATGCAAAAAATTGGCCAGGTGTGGTGGCGGGCGCCTGTAGTTCCAGCTACTCGGAGAGGCTGAGGCAGGAGAATGGCGTGAACCCGGGAGGCAGGGCTTGCAGTGAGCCGAGACTGAGCCACTGCACTCCATCCAGCCTGGGTGAAAAAGCGAGACTCCGTCTCAAAAAAAAAAAAAAGGTGGTTATCAGAAGCTGTGGGATAGGGGGAGGGATTGGTAAAGGAAAATGTGTTGATCAAAGTGTATCAATTCTCAGTTACACTAAAGGAATAAGTTGTAGTGATTTATTCACCGCGTGATAACCACAGTTAATAATAATGTATTACATATTTCAAAATTGCTAATAGAATACATTTTTAATAGTCTCACCACAAACAATATAATAAATTGGTAAGGTGATATATATGTTAATTAGCTTGACTGAATCTTTCTACAATGTATACATAGATCAAAACATCACATTTAACCCTTAAATATACACAATTATTATTCGTCAGTTATAAACAAATAAAAAATAACAGTAAAAGAATTATATAAGTTTTTTTTGAAATGACAATATTTATAATTCACTAGGAACTGCATCCTTTGCAACTTTTCAAGCTCATGATGAAAATATTTAAATTTGTCAGGGTAAACAAGCAGAATCTTTTTGATATATTTTTAATAAGTATGTTTACATACTTATATTTATAAAATTATATATGATTATTGATATACTTATAAATAAATATAAGGATATATATTCATACATAAATATATATTTAACCTCATAATCGCTGATCTATTCTGCCTCCAAAATCCAAAGAATTCCATGTACGTACTCCACCTTTTCCTTAGTGAAAGGAGGTACAAAGTACAATATCTGTTTTAAGGCATACATCCTTCACTTTAAGGGATATATCCTGTTATGTTTAGGAACACTGGATTTGCAGACAATTTCCTTACTTAGCATGTTTTCCAAAGATATATATTCTAGTTATCTGATACATATATCTTACTAAGAAATCTAGGGTGTCTGCTACTTACTCCTCTCTAGATTTTCACATGATAATTTTAACATAGTAGAATAAAGTCCTTCTTGGCAGTGATTAAATTAGTCAAAGGCCCTGTTGTTTCAGTGAGATAGAAAAGGAAGACAGTTGATATAACCTTGAGTCATGATTTTAACAGTATCCTACTGCTCTGCCTAGGTGAAAATAAACTCTAAAATTTGAAGAGGAATTCATTTGCCAGATCAACAATTTCATATTATGTGCTAAGGTCTTTATTAATTTGCTCCATTAGGGTGTTCATATATGGAACACTCCTTTCAACTAAATTCACCACCTGAATAAGTTATCCATAATCCTTTTATTCTGAAGAACTATCAATCATATGCACTGGAAAAACTCAGAAAGTAAATGGGAATTTATTCAGAATTGCCACCTCTGTATCATTCAAAGTTTCAAAAGATATCTTTGCAATTTCATCAAGGGTGAAATATTTCTTTTTTTTTTTTTAACTGCTATTGAGAGAAAATCCAATGACTTCAACTTGCCATCATTACTATCTTAACCCTTAAGTAATTTCATGGAGCTAGGTTTCTGCCAGTTGCTGCGGCTCTTTCTTGTCTCTATACACACAAGAACTGGAGAAGAGATCACCAGGGTTGGTTGAAGTCCCTCTGAGCCTATCATTAGGTAAGTGCAAGTGAGAACTTCATTTATCACCAAGTCCCTCTTGAACCCCCATTCTGACTGATACATTTCCACTTCTAGGATTCAAATGGTACAAAACTTTGTGTTAATTATTATTTTTTTCGGTGGCATTACCAAGCCAATAGCCATAGGGGTCTGAAAGGCTGTAAGTTTTGCTTTAACTTAGGTCTAGAAATTAGGGAGAAGAGCCTGACTCTGTAGCCCAGCAACCAAGTCAGTCATTTGTTCTCTGAACATCCTTAGCACAGCCAGTAAGGGGAGTACTCTCTCTGAAATAAACACACTTGACTTTTTTCTCTCCTTTATTATCCTTAAAATCCCCCCATTATAAGTCCAATTTTTAATCTTAAAAAAAAAAATCCCTCTATAACTTCCTCTCTGCATGATGAAGACTTTTATTTTTAACATAAATATGTCTCAATTATTATCTCAGAATTGCATCTCACTTACATTTGATGCTGTCTTGCATCCACATGCTCATACTACCTTTATTCTAAACATGGTCCTCTGTAGCCAGGTAATTGGTTTCTGGTCTTTAGTGATAAGTAATTACGAGAAGTTTTCTTCAGCAAAGATCCCTGGGGCTGATAATAATTGTCTAGCTGCCATAATTAAATCATTTCTGACAATCTAACAAGTCTTATTCTTGTTTAGGTGAAAGGTGTTTGGGATTAATATTCTTACTTTTGACATCTTCAAAATAGGAGAAAAAAAGTCAACCAACCAGGAGTTCACATATATGAAGTGTGATCTAATTCCTTAGCAACTAGGCAAGATTTAGAAATTATTTTTTTATTTATATCTGATTTAAGATGGCTAACAGTTAAATAATACATTTATTAATCCGCTTCAACAATATTGCATTCCAATTATAGAATAAATCTACAAAGAAGGGGAACCCATGACTATGCTGCCAAATCCCGACAGACCCCATCAACAACTGAAAATGGTACCGAATTTCTTGAAGACTAGATGAAAATGTGACCAAAGACCATGACTGAACACTTTAAATCCTACTCAGATTAAGGAACAGACTATTGAAAAGGAGTGGATTGTTTTGCAGAGGAATCTCAGCATAATTCATGATGTAAGGAAATGGAGCAAAGGAGAAGCCAGCTATGGTGTAGTCAGTAGACAAATTAACTAAAGAGATGGAAACAGTTGCAGAAGTTCCCCATTCTCAGAATAAACCCTCCTTCTCTCACTGTTTACCCCCAGGATAAAATCACAAGTCCAGCCAGTCAATTAATAAAATAAACTGAAATAGTATTCCAAGACATCTAAGATACCAAAAAGGATGCAGGTCCATGCATAGAGAAGGCAATCTACCTGCAGTTGTACAAATGCAACTGACAGATTGCATGTTGATCGCACCTTGAGGTTTGACAGTTTCGTACTTTCATGGATGCTGTGAGCTGTCTTTTGTGTGTGTGTATGTGCTAATGTGTCAGTGTTATTTTTTGTTGCTTGAAATTTTGAGAACAGATGCTCAGGGTATGTATGTATGTGGAATTGGTTATGGGGCTGACATGAGACAGAAGTGATAAGACAACTTCTGTCAATCCAGATTCCCAAATGGAAAATTAGCAGCAGAAACAATAGGAAAATGATTTAACTGATTGCATAGTTAGCTGGATCCATGTGCATAATTAGCTGGATCCATGTGAGGAATATACAGAAATGGTTTCTGTGAAATGCTAAATTTTAATTTGATTTTACATCACAAGCCTGCTACGTTGCCTGTATACTTTAAGGCATTCATCAGCAAAGACTGAGAGTCTAACAATTGGAAGGAGGCTATCTGGAAGGACTGATAAAGCTAAGCAAGCCAATACATGGCCCAGCAATCCTACTGCTGAGTATATAAAAAGGAAATCAGTATATGGAAAGGATATATGCACTCCTATGTTTGTTGCAGCATTGTTCACAATAGCTAAGATTTGGAAGCAACGTAGGTGTTCATTAGCAGATGAACGGATAAAGAAAATATGGTACATATACACAATGGAGTACTAGTCCACCACGAAAAAGAATGAGATCCAGTCATTTGCAACTTGGATAGAACAGGAGATCATTATGTTGAATAAAATAAGCCTGGTCCATAAAGACAAACAGCACATATTCTCACTTATTTGTGGGATCTAAAAATCAAATCAATTGAACTCATAGAGAGTAGAAGATGATTATGAGAGGCTGGGAAGGGTAGTGTGGGGTTGGCGGGGAGGTGGGAATGGTTAATGGGTACAAAAAAATAAAAAGAACGAATAAGACAGACTACTTGAGGGCACAACAAGGTGACCATAGTCAATAATAACAAAATTGTATATTTTAAAATAAAAAATGTAATTTGATTGCTTGTAATTCAAAGGACAAATGCTTGAGTGGCTGGATACTGCATACTCCATGATGTGCTTATTTCACATTGCATGCCTGTATCAAAACATTTCATGTACCCCATAAATACATACACCTACTGTGTACCCACAAAAATGTTTAAAAATAAAAAAATAATTAAAACCAGCCAACAGCAACAACAACAATGAAAACCAACCACATTGAAACACTACCCACCCCTAGTAGAAGAAACTAGACAATTGTTTCCATTTGCTATTCCTCATCGTTTCTCAACAGGTAATTGTAATTGGAACACAATATGGCCTGAATGGTGTTGTAAAAAGACATTAGCGCAGGAGAAGAAATTGCATTTAGAATAAATCAGTGGAATTCGGCAATTCATTCTATCAACAATTTGGGTTAAATATGTGGGAACTGACTTTCTGGGTACAAGTCAAACAAGGATAAAGGAAAGTAATAGGGGTTGGGCTAAACTGTGCATGCTTGTCAGTAATCAAGACACTTTTTGAATTTGCTAACACAATCAGAACCAATGACCCTGCTAGGAGACACTAAATTACCAGAAAGCCTTTGAGTGATAAAGGGTAAGGGATTCAGCAACTACAGATAATAGCAGTGCTGGATTCCATGTCAGAATACTCAGCATCTCACCATGGCCTATGAGCCATTCCACACCCTTCTTTCTCTTTAGATGGGTAAAACAATTGACCAAAATCTTTTAAGTAGAGCCCTCCTGGTTGTCCTCTGTAAGCTCTTTATTCATTCACAGACATTTCATAAGTGTCAGGCCTCTGAGCCCAAGCTAAGCCATCATATCCCCTGTGACCTGCACGTACACATCCAGATGGCCGGTGCCTGCCTTACCTGATGACATTCCACCACAAAAGAAGTGAAAATGGCCGGTCCTCGTCTTAAGTGATGACATTATCTTGTGAAAGTCCTTTTCCTGGCTCAAAAAGCTCCCCCACTGAGCACCTTGCAACCCCCACTCCTGCCCGCCAGAGAACTCCCCTTTGACTATAATTTTCCTTTACCTACCCAAATCTTCTAAAACGGCCCCACCCCTATCTCCCTTCACTGACTCTCTTTTCAGACTCAGCCCGCCTGCACCCAGGTGAAATAAACAGCTTTATTGCTCACACAAAGCCTGTTTGGTCGTCTCTTCACACGGACGCGAGTGAAATTTGGTGCCGTGACTCAGATCGGGGGACCTCCCTTGGGAGATCAATACCCTGTCCTCCTGCTCTTTGCTCTGTGAAAAAGATCCACCTACAACCTCGGGTCCTCAGACCCACCAGCCCAAGGAACATCTCACCAATTTCAAATCCAGTAAGCAGCCTCTTTTTACTCTCTTCTCCAACCTCCCTCACTATCCCTCAATCTCTTTCTCCTTTCAATCTTGGCGCCACACTTCAATCTCTCCCTTCTCTTAATTTCAATTCCTTTCATTTTCTGGTAGAGACAAAGGAGACTTTTTATCCATGGACCCAAAACTCCGGTGCCAGTCACGGACTAGGGAAGGCAGCCTTCCCTTGGTGTTTAATCATTGCAGGGAAACCTGATTATTCACCCAGGTTTCAGAGGTGTCAGACCACGCAGGGACGCCTGCCTTGGTCCTTCACCCTTAGCGGCAAGTCCCGCTTTTCTGGGAGAGGGGAAACACCCCAACCCCTTCTCTCCATGTCTCTACCCCTTCTCCTCTTTTCTGGGGGAGGGGCAAGAACCCTTCAACCCCTTCTCCTTCACCCTTAGCAGCAAGTCCCACTTTTCTGGGGCAGGGGCAAGAACCCCGACGTCTTATCTCTGCACCCTGATCCCTTATTTCCACGCCCCAACCTCTTATCTCTGCGCCCCAACCCCTTCTCTGCTTTTCTAGAGGGCAAGAATCCCCCACCCCTTCTCCGTGTCTCTACTCTCTTTTCTCTGGGCTTGCCTCCTTCACTATGGGCAAGCTTCCACCTTCCATTCCTCCTTCTCCCTTAGCCTGTGTTCTTAAGAACTTAAAACCTCTTCAACTCTCACCTGACCTAAAATCTAGTATCTTATTTTCTTCTGCAATGCCACTTGACTCCAATACAAACTCGACAGTAGTTCCAAATAGCTGAAAATGGCACCTTCAATTTTTCCATCATACAAGATCTAAATAATTCTTGTCGTAAAATAGGCAAACGGTCTGAGGTGCCTGATGTCCAGGCATTCTTTTACATGTCAGTCCCTCCCTAGTCTCTGTTCCCAGTGCAGCTCATCCCAAATAGTCTTTCTCTCCCTCCCACCTGTCCCCTCAGTCCCAACCCCAAGTGCTGCTGAGTCTTCCTAATCTTCCTTTTCTACAGACCCATCTGACCTCTCCCCTCCTCACCAGGCCGAGCTAGGTCCCAATTCTTCCTCAGCCTCTGCTCCTCCACCCTATAATCCTTCTATCACCTCCCCTCCTCACACCCGGTCCAGCTTACAGTTTCGTTCCGTGACTAGCCCTCCCCCACCTGCCCAGCAATTTACTCTTAAAAAGGTGGCTGGAGCTAAAAGCATAGTCAAGGTTAATGCTCCTTTTTCTTTATCCCAAATCAGATAGTGTTGAGGCTCTTTTTCATCAAATATAAAAATCCAGTCCAGTTCATGGCTCGTTTGTCAGCAACCCTGAGACACTTTTACAGCCCTAGACCCTAAAAGGTCAAAAGGCTGTCTTATTCTCAATATACATTTTATTACCCAACCTGCTCCCAACATTAAATAAAACTCCAAAAATTAAATTCCGGCCCTCAAACCCCACAACACGACCTAGTTAACCTCACCTTCAAGGTGTACAATAATACAGTAGAGGCAGCCAAGTAGCAACATATTTCTGAGTTGCAATTCCTTGCCTCCACTGTGAGACAAACCTCAGCCACATCTCCAGCATACAAGAACTTCCAAACGCCTAAACCGCAGTGGCCAGGCGTTCCTCCAGAACCGCCTCCCCCAGGAGCTTGCTACAAGTGCCAGAAATCTGGCCACCAGGCCAAGGAATGCCCGCAGCCTGGGATTCCTCCTAAGCCATGTCCCAACTGTGTGGGACCCCACTGGAAATCGGACTGTTCAACTCACCTGGCAGCCACTCCCAGAGCCCCTGGAACTCTGGCCCAAGGCTCTCTGACTCCTTCCCAGACCTTCTTGGCTTAGCGGCTGAAGACTAATGCAGCCCGATCGCCTCAGAAGCCCCGTAGACCATCACGGACGCTGAGCTTTAGGTAACTCTCCCAGTGGAGGGTAAGTCCATCCCCTTCTTAATCAATACGGAGGCTACCCACTTCACATTACCTTCTTTTCAAGGGCCTGTTTCCCTTGCCTCCGTAACTGTTGTGGGTATTGACAGTCAAGCTTCTAAACCTCTTAAAACTCCCCAACTCTGGTGCCAACTTAGACAATACTTTTCTAAGCACTCCTTTTTAGTTATCCCCACCTGCCCAGTTCCCTTATTAGGCCAAGACACTTTAACTAAATTATCTGCTTCCCTGACTATTCCTGGACTACAGCTACATCTCATTGCTGCCCTTCTTCCCAATCCAAAGCCTCCTTTGCGTCCTCCTCTTGTATCCCCCCACCTTAACCCACAAGTATAAGATACCTCTACTCCCTCCTTGGTGACCAATCATGCACCCCTTACCATCTCATTAAAACTTAATCACCCTTATCCCGCTCAATGCCAATATCCCATCCCACAGCATGCTTTGAAAGGATTAAAGCCTGTTATCACTCGCCTGCTAGAGCATGGCCTTTTAAAGCCTATAAACTCTCCTTACAATTCCCCCATTTTACCTGTCCTAAAACCAGACAAGCCTTACAAGTTAGTTCAGGATCTATGCCTTATCAACCAAATTGTTTTGCCTATCTACCCTGTGGTGCCCAACCCGTACACTCTTTTGTCCTCAATACCTTCCTCCACAACTCACTATTCCATTCTTGTTCTTAAAGATGCTTTTTTCACTATTCCCCTGCACCCCTCGTCCCAGCCTCTCTTTGCTTTCACCTGGACTGACCCTGACACCCATCAGTCCCAACAGCTTACCTGGGCTGTGCTGCCGCAAGGTTTCAGGGACAGCCCTCATTACTTCAGCCAAGTTCTTTCTCATGATTTACTTTCTTTCCACCCCTCCGCTTCTCACCTTATTCAATATATTGATGACTTTCTTCTTTGTAGCCCCTCCTTTGAATCTTCTCAAAAAGACACACTTCTGCTCCTTCAGCATTTATTCTCCAAAGGATATCGGGTATCCCCCTCCAAAGCTCAAATTTCTTCTGCATCCATTCCCTAGCTCAGCACAATTCTTCATAAAAACACACGTGCTCTTCCTGCTGATTGTGTCCAGCTGATCTCTCAAACCCCCAACCCCTTCTACGAAACAACAACTCCTTTCCTTCCTGGGCATGGTTGGATACTTTCGCCTTTGGATACCTGGTTTTGCCATCCTAACAAAACCATTATATAAACTCACAAAAGGAAACCTAGCTGACCCCACAGATCCTAAATCCTTTCCCACTCCTCTTTCTGTTCCTTGAAGACAGCTTTAGAGACTGCCCCCACGCTAGCTCTCCCTGACTCATCCCAACCCTTTTCATTACACACAGCTGTAGTGCAGGGCTGTGCAGTCGGAATTCTTACACAAGGACCGGGATCGCGTCCTGTAGGCTTTTTGTCTAAACAACTTGACCTTACTGTTTTAGGCTGGCCATCATGTCTCCGTGCAGCCGCTGTTGCTGCCCTAATACTTTTAGAGGCCCTTAGAATCACAAACTATGCTCAACTCACTCTCTACAGCTCTCATAATTTCCAAAATCTGTTTTCTTCCTCACACCTGATGCATATACTTTCTGCTCCCCGGCTCCTTCAGCTGTACTCACTCTTTGTTGTGTCTCCCACAATTACCATTGTTCCTGGCCCGGACTTCAATCTGGCCTCCCACATTATTCCTGATACCACACCTGACCCTCATGACTGCATCTCTCTGATCCACCTGACGTTCACCCCATTTCCCCACATTTCCTTCTTCCCTGTTTCTCACCCTGATCACACTTGGTTTACTGATGGCAGTTCCACCAGGCCTATTCACCACATACCAGCAAAGGCAGGCTATTCTATAGTACAAGCCACTAGCCCGCCTCTTAGAACCTCTCATTTCCTTTCATCGTGGAAATCTATCCTCAAGGAAATAACTTCTCAGTGTTCCATGTGATATTCTTCTACTCCTCATGGATTATTCAGGCCCCCTCCCTTCCCTACACATCAAGCTCAGGGATTTGCCCTGGCCCAGGACTGGCAAATTAGCTTTACTCAACATGTCCTGAGTCAGGAAACTAAAACACCTCTTGGTCTAGGTAGACGCTTTCACTGGATGGGTACAGGCCTTTCCCACAGGGTCTGAGAAGGCCACCACGGTCATTTCTTCCCTTCTGTCAGACACAATTCCTCGGTCTGGCCTTCCCACCTCTATACAGTCTGATAACAGACCGGCCTTTATTAGTCAAATCAGCCAAGCATTTTTTCAGGCTCTTAGTATTCAGTGAAACCTTTATGTCCCTTACAGTCCTCAGTCTTCAGGAAAGGTAGAACAGACTAATGGTCTTTTAAAAACACACTTCACCAAGCTCAGCCACCAACTTAAAAAGGACTGGACAATACTTTTACCACTTTCCCTTCTCAGGATTCAGGCCTGTCCTCGCAATGCTACCAGGTACAGCCCATTTGAGCTCCTGTATAGACGCTCCTTTTTATTAGGCCCCAGTCTCATTCCAGACACCAGACCAACTTGGACTGTGCCCCAAAAAACTTGTCATCCCTACTGTCTTCTGTCTAGTCATACTCCTATTCACCATTCTCAACTACTCATACATGCCCTGCTCTTGTTTACGCTACCAGTTTACACTGTTTCTCCAAGCCATCACAGCTGATATCTCCTGGTGCTATCCCCAAACTGCTACTCTTAACTCTTAAAGTAAATAAATACTCTTTGCTGGCAAGGCTATGCTGAACCTCCTTAGGAACTCTCTAATCAGATGTCCTAGGTCCTCCCAATTCTTAGTCTTTTAATACCTGTTTTTCTCCTTCTCTTATTCCATTTAGTTTTTCAATTCATACAAAACTGTATCCAGGCCATCACCAATAATTCTAAATGACAAATGTTTCTTCTAGCAGTCCCACAATATCACCCCTTACCACAAAATCTTCCTTCAGCTTAATCTCTCCCACTCTAGGTTCCCACACCGCCCCTAATCCTGCTCGAAGCATCCCTGAGAAACATCTCCCATTATCTCTCCATACTACCCCCCCAAAAAAATTTTCACCATCCCAACACTTTACCACTATTTCATTTTATTTTTCTTATTAATATAAGAAGACAGGAATGTCAGGCCTCTGAGTCCAAGCTAAGCCATCATAGCCCCTGCGACCTGCACGTACACATCCAGATGGCCGGTGCCTGCCTTAACTGATGACATTGCACCACAAAAGAAGTGAAAATGGCCAGTCCTCCTCTTAAGTAATGACATGATCTTGTGAAAGTCCTTTTCCTGGCTCATCTGAGCACCTTGCGACCCCCCGCCGCCTGCCAGAGAACAACCCCCCTTTGACTGTAATTCTCCTTTACCTACCCAAATCTTCTAAAACGGCCCCACCCCATCTCCCTTCACTGACTCTCTTTTCGGACTCAGCCCGCCTGCACCCAGGTGAAATAAACAGCTTTATTGCTCACACAAAGCCTGTTTGGTGGTCTCTTCACACGGACGCGCATGAAAATAAGCAATGTCTATGAAAGGCTTGTGATTTCTGACCTCAGTTTGGGTGGAATGAGTCTGAGGTTTTGTCCCCAAGTGCTGGCAGTTAGATGTAATTAACAAAGTGAACGTAGTCACTGTAAAAAACAGCAATATGGACATGACAGGCAGTGTTGAGGGAATGGTTTAGTATCAACAGTTTTCTCTTCTTAACCAGTCAGTCACTCTGCAAAAAGTCAACAAATCACAAGAAAGCACTATTATTACCGGCTATGATGATGATGTTTGTGTGTGTGTGTGTGTGTGTGTGGGCTCAAAGCATGAAAGACAGTGAAAACTAGAGACTGAGAATAAACAATTCAAGAAGTTTTAGTGTGAATGAGGAGGAATAATTAGGATAATGACTGCAGGAAGACATGTTGACCAGGATGGGTTTTAAATTTTCATGTGAAAGAGGATAAATTATCTGAAAACACTAAAGATCTCTTGGTTTGCCTTGATGAACAGAGACCCACAAATTTTGGAAAGAATTATAAAACATCTAAATGATAAACTCTTAGTAAAGTGAATGATAGTCTCCATCAACTGGCGTAAGTTTCCCCAAAACAGGTCTCTCTCTTCAGATCTTTTGGAAAATTCTACCAGATCAAAGTTGCAGTAGTCCAGTTGATGGCAGTGGCTGCTGCCATCATGCTTGCCACAGCCCAGAGGCACCGCTGGGGCTGCACACTACATGGAGCGGGTGGAAGCCCCGCCCCTTCTGAGTTGGGGCAGGAGCTCGCTGGGTACTGCTGCAGCCCCCAAAACTGTGGCTGCTGATCTCTACAGAGCAAGCAGGGGCCACGCCCTCCTGGGTAAGGCTACAGCTGCCCAAACTGCAGCTATGGATCTGAGCCTCCCTGTGCTCTTGACGGGGCCTGGAGCAGGCAGGATCTGCCCTTCTGCGTGTAGCTGCAGCTGCTACTGCCCCATCCACAGCTACAGACCTGGGCCTCCTGCTCCACGGAGCAGGCAAGAGCCAGGGACGTGCTGGAGCCCCACCCCTTCTGAGCTGGTGGGATGGGAGCTCCCCCAGATGCAGCTGCAGCCATTCTCCCAGGCACAGGACCTGGGCATCTCTGTAGCCCGCACCCTTGGGGGCCCAGGAAGGCCCCCCGATTCTCTGCTGGCTTGGGGGTATCTGCTCTCATTGCCTCCCTCCTCTTCTGGCCTTGGCTCAGATCTTGCAGCGGGGCGAGACCCAGGGCCTTGAATGGCAGTTGGAGGCAGAATCCCGGGCTGACAGGGGCAGTCCTGGTAAGGCCCCACCTTCAGGCCAGGGAAGGCCTGAAGGCTGGAGGCCATGCTGCCAGTCCCATGGACTGGAGCGGGGACTTGTGATGCCTCTTCTGGGGGCCTATGGCCACCCATGGGCCAATCTGCATGCACTTCCCCCCTGCTGAGGTCCATAAAAGCCCTGGGCTCAGCCAGAGCAGGGCAGAGGGCAGAGGATGAAGAGAGGACTGGACAACATGCTGCGGAGAGGAGCTACCCTCTCTGCTGAGAGCTTCAGGGACCTGCAGAGATAATTTGAACAACCTGCCTGTGGAGAGGAGCCATCGTCTCCAGGGCCGCCTCTTTGCTGAGAGCTGAACATTCCACAAGAGGACCTTCCGCAAGAGAGCAGGAAACCCACTGTGGGTTTCCTCTGAGCTGTAGTAACACTCAATAAAACTTCTCTTCATCTTGTTTACCTTCCACTTGTCTGTATCCCTCATTCTTTCTGGATGGAAGACAAGAGCTTGGGCGAAAGTGACACTGGCCAGCGAGTTTTCTGGCCAGAAAAGCGACACCCTAAAGATCCTGTAACACAATGTCACCGGCATAGTTAAAAACATACTAGGGAAATCGTACTTACTAAACACCAACTATGCACCAAGTCCATGTTAGGCACTGTCATATTACTAAAGGGTGTATTTTGCATTGCCAATAACCTTGCCATTAGATGCCCTCTAGAGTTTCTTCAACATTTAATATTTTGTGATTTTCCTAGTTACAAGTAGGCTGGTATGTTTGTCACAAAATTGTATTTTAAAACTGTGCTAAAATGAAATTAGCCACAGCCATTAACTAATTAATCATTATTGTCAGAACATAGGTTCACCCGAGAACACTGCACTGCCTACACATTTATCTACAGTATACATTTCTTTTTAATAAAATAAAGTTTAAGCAATAGTTCAAAGCTTCAAGTTGAGGAAAAACAAATGTATGATTAAGCTGCTACATTGGTTCTTAGTTCCTCACTGGTTTCCTGTGATTCTTCTATTTTATTTCCCTCATTGGTTCCCTACGATTCTTCTATTTTATTTTTAATAAAACTCACATTTAAATTGCCATATTTTAAACCTCAAAAGCATGACTCTTTGCATTTTTAAAATTCCTATTCAAGGTTACAGTTGTAAAACTATTTGCCTCTAATTGATGTCCATACAATGACATGGGGGCCAGAGAGGAGCTGAAAGGATTAGAAAGAAGACAACTAATATGACCTTGCTAAGTTATTAATATATGATCATTCTTCATAAACAGTCTTTTTTCTAAGAATTACATTAGAAGGCAATATCCCCATATTCTCAATTAATGGCCTGTTTGCCATAACAAGGAAGCAATGAAACTTCAACTCTAAATTGATGCCAACCACTGGAATAGGTCCTCTCCTCTATCAGCTGCCGATCTCTGTGAAGAACTCATGTGAGGAGCATGGAAGGGAATGTTAAGAGAGAGCAACAGCCAGAGCACAGAGCATTGGTTTTCTTTGCTGTCATACATGGCAATGAAAAAATACTTTTAGATGAACTTCATGTTATCTCTCAAGCATTAAGAAGTTTGCATGGGTCGTAATTATATCAGTGAAGTTATATTTTCTTAATACTTCCAGTTAATCTAATTACTCTCTGTGTGTGTGTATGTGTGTGTGTGTGTGTGTGTGCACTGAATGGTTTAAATTTGAAAAGGTGATCATAGTAATAAATGTTAATACATGGAAATGTGCAGCTACAGTGATTTACAAGAATATTTTTTAAGTTGACTGTGATTGATAAGTTATTTTCACAGAATGGCTGAGTTGCACTAATGGGAAATATTAAGCAATGGAACACTAAATATTGTTAAGACAAATCATATTTTAAAATAGAGAACTATACCTACATCAGTGCCAGGTTCTGGGTTTGTGGCTTTATATTTATGCTCTCTGCTATAAACCTCACAACAACCTTGGGAAGTTAGTAATGGCATTATTTTTTACAAGATGAATTTTCTGAGACTGATTATTTTAACATTGTTTTTCAATATTATTTGCCTAGTAAAGTGGACCCTGATTTGAATCTTGCACTGATCAGCTCCAAAGTTCTATGTTTTCTAATTTTCAAGGCTGTTGATACTTGTACTTTGCCAGGACTGGGAGGAATATATACACAGTGTTTTAGGAAGGAAATCTACCATTCCACTAGGTCTGACTCATTGTTGATGTCAATGCTTTTTTTCAAAATTCCTTTTAGTAATTTATAAGATAACAAAGGCATGAATCTGTTTATCAAAATTATTTACCTGAGATATGTAAACTAAATAATGTGTAAGTATAGACTTCTTATTCCTGAGTGGTATAACTAACCTCAGTTCTTAACTTCATTATGTTGTACCAGCTTGTTCTTAGTAATTTTGAGAACTGCTCAGTCCTATGATCTCTTTCTGATATTATAACAGTACTAATAATCAACATTTATGGTTTCTTTACTATGCCAGGCACTGTTTTAAGTTCTTTGCGGGTATTAATTTATTTAATCTTTATACTAACTCTATAGCTTGAGGTGAATGAAGTACATCTATAAAATTTCATGTACGGAATCTTAATTTTGCTCTATTCTCTGACTTCTTCAACCTTGGTGTATGGAGCAGTGCTTAAGTACTAATTGTACTATTGTGAATAATTGGAGTGGGATACTATTTATTATTTTACTTTAGATACATCAAGTATGCATTAGTTTGGGTGAAGAACACATAGAATATAAAGGACATAAACACATATTTACTCACCACCAGTAATAGTCATCATTTTTGTTATTAGTTTATAATCCCTCTTTTTATAAGAAACAGTGTTAACATAGAGCCAAACCCCATTTCCCTAATCAAGTTTTCAGTTTTTCTCCCCTAGAGATAGCTGCTACTCTGATATTGGCATACACCATTCATATATATTTTTATGCTTTTATTACAAATGTTTGTGCATAAATAGTACATACTTTCTTGTGTACTTTAAAACATTATATAAATGATAATCATGGTATTACAATCATTTTTTTCAATTTGCATTTTTGCTAGAATTGTATTTCTTAATTTTCCCATGCTTTTACAAAGAGTTAACTTTTTTTTATTGCTGAAGTGTTCTATTATAAATCAATCAGGGTATATTTATCCATTCCCTTACTGAAAAAGTTGTATCTTCAACAGCGTCTTGCTTTCAAACAGCGCTGCAATAAATATCCTTGGACACGTGCTCAAAAATGTCTTTAGGGAAAGCAGAAAGAAATGGAATTGCTTGGTCCTAGGATACGCATATATTATTTTTGTCAGGACTGCTTGATTGTTCTCCAAAGTGGTACTAGCAAGTTATATCCCCACTGGAAACGTATTAACAGGCCCAATTTCCAATTCTTATTGTTAACCCTCGTTAAAATATATATTAATTTTTAACAATCTAATGGTTACGAACTGGTAAAATGTTATCTTAGTTGTACATACATGATGAAGAAATAGGTTAGGCATTTTTCTGTTTCTTTTTTGGAAATTCCACATGCCTTCTAGGTGAACTGCCTATTTACATATATTACCAGTTTCTGTCTACTGAATCATTTCTGTTTGCTTTCCTTTTTGTATTTTGTTTACAAATCGTTTGTTAGTTGCATGTTTTGTTATCATCTTTCTTCACTGCATTTATGGTATTCTTTGACATATTATTTGTCAGAAATATTAAATTTAAATGCAATCTTTTATGAAACCTTAATGAAAGGTTTTGTTTTTATATTTTTTGTCATCCATCGAAACCCTATCAATTATCAAGCACTCATTCCCATATCTGTGAAGCCTAATTCTAAGTTCATGTGTTTCTTTTTTCTCATTGAGCTTTTTATTTATATCCTGAGACCATATTTTTTTTTTTTTTTTTTTTTTTTTTTTTTTTTGAGACGGAGTCTCGCTCTGTCGCCCAGGCTGGAGTGCAGTGGCGCAGTCTCGGCTCACTGCAAGCTCCGCCTCCCGGGTTCACGCCATTCTCCTGCCTCAGCCTCTCCGAGTAGCTGGGACTACAGGCGCCCGCCACCACGCCCGGCTAATTTTTTGTATTTTTAGTAGAGACGGGGTTTCACTGTGGTCTCGATCTCCTGACCTCGTGATCCGCCCGCCTCGGCCTCCCAAAGTGCTGGGATTACAAGCGTGAGCCACCGCGCCCGGCCCTGAGACCATATTTTTAAAATTAATTTAGCTTTTTAAAATTATCAGTGCTTAATAATCAAAGTCTCTCCTCTTCATTCTTCTTCAAAAAACTATTGCTGATTTTTGGCTTTTTACAATACTAAACACATTTTAGGAATTGTGTAAGTATTATTAAAACATATCTATTAGGATGGTTATCTAAACTGCTTTATATTCACAGCTAATTTTTTTTTTTTTTTTTTTTTTGAGACAGGGTCTCCCTCTGGTTGCCTGGCTAGAGTGCAGTGGTGAAATCTCGGCTCACTGCAGCCTCAACCTCCAGAGCTCAGGTTCCAGAGTAGCTGGGACTACAGGCCCGTGACACGATGCCTGGGTAATTTTTTGTATTTATTTTGTAGAGATGGGGTATTGCCATGTTGCCCACACTGGTCTTGAACTCAAGCAATCCACCCGCCCTGGCCTCACAAAGTTCTTGGATTACAGGTGAAAGCCACTGTGCCCAGCCCACAGATACATTTAAAGTTTAAAAAAAAAAAAGTTATGGCCAGGTGCGGTAGCTCATGCCTGTAATCCCAACAGTTTGGGATGCTGGGGCAGGCAGATCATGAGGTCAGGAGTTCAGGTCAGGAGTCTGGACAATATGGTGAAACCCCATCTCTACTAAAAAATACAAAAATAAGCCAGGTGTGGTGGTGCGTGCCTGTAGTCCCAGCTACTCAGAGGCTGAGGCAGGAGAATCGCTTGAACCAGGGAGGCGGAGGTTGCAGTAAGCTGAGATCATGCCACTGCACTCCAGACTGGCAACAGAATGAGACTCCATCTCAAAAAAAAAACAAAGACAAAAAAACAAAAAACGTTATGATACTGAATTTTCCTATCCATTAACAACATATTTCTATTTACTATTTCTGTATGAAGAAGTTTCATCAAAACATTTGAAATATAAATACACAATTGAATAAGTTGACAACATACCTAAAAGGTAGTCATGGCTATATAAAATAAATTTAAAATATAAAAGCAAATAATTTGGAAAACTTACGGATTCTTCTTTTTTTTGAGACGGAGTCTGGCTCTGTCGCCCAGGCTGGAGTGCAGTGGCGCAATCTCCGCTCACTGCAAGCTCCGCCTCCTGGGTTCATGCCATTCTCCTGCCTCAGCCTCCAGAGTAGCTGGGACTATAGGCACCTGCATCCACACCTGGCTAATTTTTTGTATATTTAGTAGAGACAGGGTTTCACCGTGGTCTCGATTTCCTGACCTTATGATCCGCCCGCCTCGGTCTCCCAAAGTGCTGGGATTACAGGTACGAGCCACCGCGCCTGGCCTGGATTCATTTTCAAAACCAGGAAAAATCTGTAAACTTCCAATGTGTCCACACAGGCTTTTAAGGTATATACTGATTGTTGGAAACATTCGTTTTTCACAAGTTTGATTTCAGACAACTCAATTAATGCAGGAGACAAAATTTTAAAATTCAATAAAACTGTATCAAGCAAGGACAGTAATTATGCCGAGATAAAATGAAGTTGAGACAAAACCTCCAAAATAATCAAACGTAAGAAACTACTAGAAATTACTAGAAGGGACATGAAATATTTCAATCCTTTCTAGAAAACAAAGCCTTGAAATACTTACTCATTTCTGACCACTCCGTCATTCTAGTCAATTGGTCATATTTACTAATTGTTTTCCACCATTCTACCTGGTCCCTTTTCTTGTTCATTTTCCAAACTGTAAATCTCTTTGAACTTTCATCTCCCTTTGTTTCACAGTTCCCACATTGCTGTAGGCTTCTTTCTTCTCACCTGAATATTATTGTTCCTTTCCCTTTCAAATATTTCCACTGCATCCCTTTGGAGGTCCCATTCCATGTAAAAATAATCCCATACATATTCAGCTTCTCTGTTGAAAGCGCACATCATTCAAAACTGCCTCCTACCTGAAGACACTAGTTTCTCTGCAATGTACATTTTTGCCTACCACCTCCAATCATTCCAACACTTTGTCTGATGTTTTCATTATACCTTTTCCTGCATTCATTGAGAATGTCAGTACATTGGCTCTTCTATTTTCTCTGAATCTATTAGGGTCCTTTTGTATTCATTTTTTTTTCTCTAGCCAGATAAAGATTAGAAATCCATTACTTTACTCTCTTCCCAGTATTCTCAGATTTTAAACCTACTGTCTTTCCCTCAGAGGCATCTCGAAAAATATGTAACTCATTATCAATTTTTCACTTAGTATCAACCTGCCATTTCTTCTCTTACACTCACACGTCCTCCAAAACTCCTGCCGAAATTTATTTGCCATTGTAACAGTGTTGGGAAGTGGAACCTTTAGGAAGTGATTAGATTGTGAGGGCTCTGCCCTTACGAATGGACTAATGCTGTTATCACAAAAGTGGGTTGTTATGAAGGTGAGTTTGCCCCCACTCTTCTCTCATGTACACAGGCTTCCTCACTCTCACTTTCTGGCATGGAATAACCTTTGACAAATTTTGGTACCATGCTCTTAGACTTCCCAGAATCCAGAACTGTGAGAAGTAATTTTCCTTTATTTGGGTGTTAACCAGTCTGTGGTATTCTATTAGCAGAAAATGAACTAAGACAAATAGCTATTTCAAACTTTTTCCAGTCTCCTCAAAACTCCAATGAGATCCCTCCACTTTCGGAAGATGACTTTGTCACCCACTTTACTGCGGAAATATAGCCTCCTGTAAGAACTCCAACTTCCTATGACATCTCAAACTCACCATCATTCTTACTGTTTCTTTTTTCTTCCCTTCTATTACAATAGAAGAAATAGATTCATTTCTTTAACCCAATGATTCTCAAGCCTTATATGCATCAGAATGACTAAAGGCGTTGGTAAAACACAGACTGATGGACCCCACACCTAGAAATTCTGAATCAGTAGGTCTGGGGTGGGGACTAAGGACATAGTTCTAACAGTTCCAGGTAATGCTGAAGCTCTCCCAGGGACCACTATTCTAAAATAATTTCTCACTAATATCAACTTCCTTGTTGTACCCCTAGGGATAATATTTCTTCAATAACCTAATCTTCCAATTATTCCCAAACTTTCCTTCTTTACTGAATTCTTCCCATTAGCAATCACATATCCTCAAGTCATTTATAGAGAAAGGAAAAAAGTCCCTCCACATATATTTATTTCAATTACCTTCTCACCTTCTCCTCCCCTTCACAATTAAGCTGACTGAATTAGGGTTTTTGTTTTGTTTTACATATACAAGTATCTTTTATTGGAGTATTTTCATGCATTTGTCATGCTACCAAAATCAAGTTATGACTTTACAAATAAACTCTTTGATAAAAGTTAAATAAAATAGCTACTGATTAGAAAATCCAATGGACACTTTTCAGTCCTCTGAATTACTACAACGATTGTGACTTACCTACTTCTTCCTTCTTAAAAGACATTTTCAACTTGGCTTTAATGTTTCTAATTATTCTTCAGCCTCTTTCATCACTTTGATTAATGTTTTTTGCAATTATCTGTTGTTGATTTACTTTCTACTTCACAAATAGTCTATCATTTTAAATTATTATTTAAATGCTGATGTCTCAAAAACCACACTAGATGTATCTCCTTCCTTTTATCCCACCAGTGGGATAAACCTAGTTTCCTTTACTTATGAGGGTATAAAGAAGAATTAGACTCTTACAGGTGGAGGAAAACTACTCCCAGTGAAACACGAGGAAAAAAACAATAAAAGCAAAAGGTTATAAAAAGACAGGTTAGTGAATCTGGGAAGAGGAGACATTCTCATTTTATCAAAATAAAATGTGAATTAAAGCAGTAGAAGGTATCAAACAGTCATTGAATATATAGGAGAATAAGTTTATTATAATTCTGGTGAATTTTAGAGTCTGAGAAAGTAAGTCTTAAATTATTAATTATACCAGTATGTCTCATTTTATAATTTTTTATCGTCATATCTGGGTTCATAAATGCAGGTGGGAAAGTTGTTAACTAGGTTTTATTTGAGGCAAGGGTTTGAAAACAGTTTCAAGTAAATAAGGGAGTAACAGGTAATGAAGCTATTAACAGTGGGGTGATTATCATGTTGAGTCACAGATATTAAGCTGGGCAAGGGGAAGAATATACAAGAAAGAGCTAAAGAATAAAGAGAATAGCAAGGTAATAAACTTGATGACTATATAAGGTTGAATAATTGTTACATTGTAACACATGAGCAAACTCAGTCAGAGGACAGACGGTTATGATTAAGGACTAGATGTTTTATTTCAGGACTTCAAAGAAGTTTCTGGTGATGACAAAGTCTATGGAATAACCTTGGAAGTTAGTGAGGTAGAAGGGCATCAGGGAGCTAGATGCCAGGTGCTAGATTCCCATCAAAGACACTTAGAACGATTACAGAAGTTGGAGAAGACATGACTTCTGTGAGCTAAATCATAAAGTCTTCAATGAAAGAAGAGGGAAGGGCTGGTAAGTAGGTCTATAAATGACTGCTGTTTTGAAGGGAGTGAGTTATAGCAAGATGAGCTCAAAAGAACAAGGCATTTCACTGAGGTAAGAGTCCTTCATTATCTGGAAGGAGCAATAAGAAACTTAGAGAACTCTGATTTTATTTTTCTGTCCTAACTCCTAGAAATATGGAATATTAGAATTCAAATATGAGAAAAAATCAAAGTTCACTTCATGGAAGGAAAATGATATCCACACTTCAAGGACATGGAGGACACCTTTGAAAAAGAGGATGAGGACACAAGGGAGCTAATAATGACAACCGGGTGACAAAAAACGGTTCCAGCAGAAGAGTTTGGGAGGGAAGGGACCAGTTCATAAATAAAGAGGATACAAGGAGTAATACGGGCGTGAGAATTTGGGAAAATTTAGAATACAATAAATATCGAGAGGCTTATATTTTTGGCAATAATTCTGGTAGACAGGGACATAAGATTTGGTGGATGTAATATTGATGGCTTTTAATGGGAAGGACAGCAGTAGATCTGAGGTTTCAGTGATTTTCCGTCTGTAGGATTGGGCTTTTGGCCCCATACGGCTGTTGCTTCAGGCTTAACACAGGATGTGCATAAAAGCTTCCTTCCTTGCCACACTTATTCTCAGCTCTATTAAATTCTCTGTTATTTTTTCACCTTCTTTCCACTGAAATAGCAGAATATATTATAACAATAAAGGTTGAATGGTTTCTGTATCATTCTAGAATTCTTCTAGCTGGTATCTATTGTAAGCTCTTCTTTTAGCAAGACAGTTGTGATTTATTTTATAAAGGACCACTTCCTTAATTTCCCTTTGTGACTAAGACAACCCCCGAGACAATAACCTGCAATAAGCTGTAGTACTTTCAAACTCAGGTTGCCAGTGTAGGCATTCAAACATAAAAAGTTGAGTGATTTTTTTTCGAGTTCAGAAATTCTCTAAATTTAATGTGACACAATATTCAATTTAGGATATTATCCAGCCTATAAAGCTATCGTATTTGATAGGTCTATATTTTTATACAGCCATTAAAATAATTATACTAAGGCCAAAGTATTAAAAACTTGATTAACTATACAGAAGCTGCATAAATTTGAAATCTGCACATGATTTAGTGTGGCTTGCAGAATGATCAAAGAATCAAGCTCTACACATACAAAGCTTGAAATAGCAAAGAGGGTTGAAATGATGATTTTTATTAAAGCCAACCAGTCAAAGGGGTTTGTTCTCTAGTATATAATTCACTTGTGCTTTTGTTGTGCTTCTCAATAGAATTCTCTTTTTTGTTCCCCCTCCAATTTCTCATTTTGCTCTCAATTTTCCTGATTCTTTCTCCTCTCGACTCTATCTTTCAGCTTGAGTCCAGGACTGTTTTAGAAATGTTTCAATTGTAACTTCTGGTCAAATTTATCAGTTGAAGTTAGATTCAGCAAAAGCTACATTCTGGTTGCAGTTTTAAACCAGATAGATCTGAGTTTAGATGCCAGCTTTGACATTGACAAGCTGTGTGATATAAGCAAATTATTTGAACTCTCAGAACCTCAAATATTGAGCTTCCTTATTGGTAAATGGGATGATGATAGCTATTGCAAAATGTGATTGAAGAGGCCGGGCGCGGTGGCTCACGCTTGTAATCCCAGCACTTTGGGAGGCCGAGGCGGGTGGATCACGAGGTCAGGAGATCGAGACCACGGTGAAACCCCATCTCTACTAAAAAATACAAAAAATTAGCCAGGCGTGATGGCAGGCGCCTGTAGTCCCAGCTACTCGGAGAGGCTGAGGCAGGAGAATGGCGTGAACCCAGGAGGCGGAGCTTGCAGTGAGTCGAGATTGTGCCACTGCACTCCAGCCTGGGCGACAGAACGAGACTCCGTCTCAAAAAAAAAAAAAAAAAAAAAGTGATTGAAGGATTCAAATGAAACATTGCATGTAAAATGCCTCCACTATGCAAGAGTGTGCTCAAGGGATATTTATTTCCTGATCACTTACAACTTCCTTTCCCTTATGGAAAACATCACTCAGCCGCATAAGCAAGAATTACATTGTTTAGCTCTCTTCTATCAAAAAATGATAAACAAGAAATTTAAGGGAAATGATTACTCCTTTAAAATGCAGATTTATCTTCATTTTTACTCTGAAAACATACAAATGTGCAAAGTCTCTCGAAAGGGCAAAATTTAGTAGAATGCTAAATTATAAAATTTGCCCATAAAATCCATTTGATAAAAAAGAAGCATTCATTACAAAAGAGGGGGTGTAAAAGAAAGTGAGAAACTAATGCTTGTGCAAACATAACTGAGACGGGCTGTTGATCATCACTGGAGAAAAAGAGGTGTGGACATAGCAGGCTCTTTTTGGGTCCATCATAGTGCAGATAATCTGGAAAAGTGGTGGGGACAAGATACTGGGAAGAGCTGTCCTCACAGGTTGTTGAATCATTGACTAACTGATGGACTAAATGACTATTAAGTGCCTAAAATGTTCCAGACACTGACTAGACACATTGCCACATTACCATATCATGCCTCGGGTTATCCCCACCAAAACTCAATGAGTCCTCTAACATTCCGATTCATTTAAGTCCCCACCAAAAGAAGCAAAACTGAAGCTCACAAAGAGTTCATATGTTGTCTATATCACAAATTTAGAAATAGGTAGAACTGAGATTTGAATAGGTCCTCTGACATCTTCTCGAAATGACTTCATCCTTTACCAAGATAGCAAGGCAAGGAGGATGAGTTCAGAAATGAGAAGCTGCTTGTTTAAAATAGGTCTCCTTTGCATAGATTAGAAAGAAAAACTCAAAACTTGAGTTAAAAAGTGAATAATTTAAGTTAAACTGGAATAATTAAAAAGTAAAAATTAGAGCTAAAGCACCCGTTTTGAGTCTTCCATGGTAAAATGTTTTTCTCTTGCTCAATGGCATTTTCTCCTCCAGGTTTATGGAAACATGATTTAATATAATTTAATCTGTATTTATAGACTTGCTTTAATCAAGCCATATTTTTTCAAGCCATATTCTGTTAGAAAGGATCATGTTTTGTTGAAATGGATTCTTTATACTGTACTCATTGATCCATGCCTGAGAGAATACTTCTATAATGATCTAACCGATGTCCATAGAATCTCCAATTGCCAGATTCCTTCTAAATGAAAAACAAACAACCAAAACAAAACATGTTCTATGATTGAATAAATTTTTAAATCATTGCTTATCAGTATACTTAATTGTAGAGTCACAGGGTCGTAGAGCAATAACTGTATAATACTGCAATAAAGTAACAAGTTTGTGTTTAAGTAAATATTATTCAAATATACTTGATAGAATACCTCACCATTTTCCGTTTTTAACTGTAGTAATAATAACATTGCAGTTATTGTTCCACAGAAAACAACTTCAGAAATGCTAGTTAGAAAACTAATCATATGATATTCATTTTTCTGATATTCATAATTATCTTTAAGCAAAAGGAGCACATGGCAACTCTAAATGTTTTAGTACCTATCATACTATTTAAACAGAAAAGAAAGGTTTGAAAGAGAGGTAGATTGCAAATTTATGTGTGATTCAAGTGCCTTGATCTGATAGTGAGCATAAATGTGGGGCCCAGAAGCACCAGGAAACATTTATCACGGTAACTAAATTGCTCTGGGGAGAAATAAAGGACACTGCCGTTGCAGATTCAGCTGTGTCATCATAACATCCCTCCTCCTTCCCAATTTCTCATCCCCTAAGAATCAAACACTTTTATATTCACTCATTTGGCAAGCACTCACTGAGTTTCTATTACTTGAGAGGTATTATGCTAACCTCTGGAGACACCAACACAACAACACTTATTTCTTACCTTTGTAAAACGTATAATCTAGTGGAAGAGACGCAAGCTTGCCAAATCTTTTACTGTGATGTGATAAATATTATACTAGAGGCATCAACAGTCCCTAAAGACTAATAAGAGGCACCTAATTCACCCTGAAGCCAGCACAATTTTTCCAGTGGTGCTTGTTAAGTGGCAAAAGACAAGTAACATTTAACAAATAAATGAGAAAAAATAGAGGCTTCTAGGCATAGGAAACGGCATGAGACATGGCATGGGGACATGAAAAAGCACAGAGCACTTAGCATAAAGCTTTAATGACTTACTAGGATACAAAATGTGTGTCTGTGTGCACGTGGTCTGTGTGGCTGGTGGGTAGGGAGGGATTGAGCAATGTGGCTACAGAGTTGGGCATGGACCAGATTTATAAAAGGTGTTCTCAATTGTATTAAGAAGCTGAGACTTCTTACTAAAGACTTCAGGGAAATACAGGTTTTAAGCAGTGGAGATCACGTAGCAGAAATATAGATACGAGTGTAGTGAAAATAAAGACTGGCAGCAGCGAGACAGAAAAGACCATTATAGACATCCCGGGAAGAAAAGATGAAGAACCCAACCACAGTAGCGACAGTAAAGATATACAAAAAGAAGCACGGTAGTAAAGCAGATTGCCAAAGATATTAGTGTCTTCCCACGGGCCATTTGCTAAGAATACATCATACATTCCTCCTAGTATACTTGAATTTTAATGGAGGATATTTGGTTACAAGTGCTTAATGAAAGTAATGATTAAAATTTTAAACTTACAGCTAGCCAAAGTGATATATTTAGATACAAAAAATCTTAATTGCTGTCTCAATTGTATCCCATAGACAATCACTTATTCTACTTTTTTGAGAGCTGAATCAAATTGTGTGTGTGTGTGTGTGTTTAAATGAAAGATAATCAATTGAAAATTGAGTACATTATGTTTCATGTTTAGATTGATGGATGTTAATTTTGTTTTAAAACTGCTATGGTTCTTTTTATTCTTGAAAGGCAGAATCTTTGACAATAATGACAGCAATGCTAGCAAGATAACATTTATAGGCTCTCATTATGTGCCAGTCACTGTTATAAATCATACTTGTGTATTTTGGTAGATGCTACCAAATATTAAATAACTTTGGTGGAGCTGGGGGTAATCTAGGTCTGCTCATTAAGACAATACTTAGATCAAGCTTCTTGAGGGGAAAAACATCTCTGACACTCTACATTTTCTCATGTGTTGATAGAATCAACATAGATCTAACCTATGTTTTATTTTGTCTTGGGACATTTTTGTATTTACTGTGAAACAGAGTCTGATCCTTCACCTCTTCATATTTGATATCTATGATTAATATGTTTTTATGATACATTTGATATATTCATATTGATTATCGGTAAAAGCCTGTGAAGATCTAAATAAAATCCTTAGTGTAAAGATGTTAGTGACCCCTAGACTCCTCGGAGGATTTTCAGAAAGCTACTGGATTGAGGTTGTATACTACAACAAACTGAACTTGTAAGGAGATAAAAACCAAAAAAGATGTCCAAGGACAAATTCCTTCAGTGTGTGAGGATGGATTTCATTTACAGTCTCATTCTCCTACTTCTAATAATGTCATCACTGCTTTTATGGGCTGTGATTGTTATGCTAACATAAAGGCAAATTGATTGTGGAAACATTTGTAATATAGGGTAAAGTCCTAACCTTCTATCTTTTGTGATGCTTAATATTAGGAATCAACTTGACCAGATTAAGGAATACTTAGAGAACGAGTAAAGCATTAGTTTTGGGTGTATCTGTGAGAGTGTTTCCAGAGGAGACTGGCCTATGGTTCTGAGCTAAGTGGGGGAGATCTCTCCTCAGTGTGAGCAGGCACCATCCAATTGGCTGTAGGCCCCAAGAGAACAAAAACAGAGGAAAGGCAAGTTGGTTTAGCTTTCCCCTGGGGCTAGGATACACTTCCTTCTCCTGTCCTTCAATATCAGAACTCCAAACTCTTAGGTCTTTGGACCTCAGGACTCACACCAGTCCACTCTCCACCTCACCCTCTACCATGACTTCCGGTCTTCAGACTTGAACTGAGCCATGCTACTGGCATTTCAGGGTCTCCAGCCTGTAGAAGGGCTGTTGCGAGACTTCTCAGCTCCATAATAATGTGAGCCAATTCCCCTAATAAATCCCTTCTTACCTGTCTGTCAGTATGCTATTGGTTCAGTGTCTCTGGAGAACCCTGGCTAATACACCTTTGTTCAAATCTACTTTGTTAAGCTGATCTTGAAACTACTGATTCTTTTTTTTTTTTTTTTCCTCTTTTTTGAGACACTCAAAAAGTCACTCTATTGCCCAGGCTAGAGTGCAGTGGTGCACTCTCCGCTCACTGCAACCTCTGCTTCCCAAGCTCAAGCTATTATCTAGCCTCAGCCTCCCAAGTAGGTGGAACTGCAAGCAAGAGTCTTTAATGATCGGCTGATTTTTGTATTTTTTGTAGAGATGGGTTTTCACCATGTTTCCCAGGCTTATCTCGAACTCCTGAGCTCAAGCAATCCTCCCACCTGGGCCTCCCAAAGTGCTGGGATTACAGGGGTGAGCCACCACACACAGCCTGATTATTTCTATTTAAAGTATTTATGCCAAAGCCAGGGACCTGAAGTATTAAAAGAGATATGAGTCTCTATTATAATACCAAATATACAATTGAGATTAGCACTCTCTTTGTCTTTGCCAATTACACTGATATACAAATGGAACACAGATGATATTTTTAAGAGGAAATTCTGGAAACAATGATCTGGAGTAGGATTGTTTAGAAGAGTTTGCTTATCATCATTCATTTTTAATGAGAATGCAGGACATCTCCTCACACTAGGATATTTTACAGATGGAAGGAAACACTGTCTCTGCTCTACAAGAGCTTATAATCTATTATTTAGAAACGTTTCTGAAATTTTTGTGAAGATAAAGCCACAGGGAAGTAGGAAATATACTAAAAACTCCATGTACCGAATCGCAGAAGCATTACTACTATTCCTTTCTCTAAGCATATCCATCTGATGTTTTTCCACTGATCATATTTCTAACCCTGGTAAAAAGAAAAATGAATAAGTCAAACCATGACCCAAACTTTGACTAGTCACTATCAAAGACATATATATGCAATTCTGAAAGGAAATGTAATAATGATTTTCTATGCATAAGGACAAATACTTCCATTCATTTTGCTCATATTTCTTATTCTACAAATGAATTTTAAATGTAGAAATATCATAATCCTATTAAAACACAGCTTCTTAAAATAATTCGGCTATAGTGATGTGGTGTACACAGAAATCAGCTGAGGAGTTTGCTAATAATACAGATTTCTGGCTTCGTCCCAGATATTTTACCACGTCTGTGCTGAATCTGAGAATATACATTATTAACAAGCTTATCGCATGATTCTAACACAGGTGTTACTTGATACACAGTTTGAAAAACATGATATAATGAGAGGAAGTATTTAATATTTACTTTTCCTGAGCGTGTCTTTCAGCTCAGGAAGACAGATGTTAGTAAGACTTTTGAAGTTGGGTGGCAACAGGGAATTTGTTCACCTGAAGGCTTCTGTGACTATAACACTTAAAGAGATAAGGGACAAGAAGAAATCAAGAAGATCAGCAGGACTTGACCAGAATTATGTTGAAAGGGAGACATAAAGACAACATAATGAATAAAATAAAAGCCAATATCCAAGCATGTTGATGGTTTAAGAGTTATAAAGTAGTTGAGCCTGCGAGATTTAATAAATGAATTAACATTTACTGGCCATATGGAAAAAACAATGTTTTCTTTCTTCATTTTTTATTTTATTTTATTTATTTTTTTTTTTGAGACAGAGTCTCGCTCTTTCGCCCAGGCCGCAGTGCAGTGGCGCGATCTCCGCTCACTGCAAGCTCCGCCTCCCGGGTTCACACCATTTTCCTGCCTCAGCCTCCTGAGTAGCTGAGACTACAGGCGCCCGCCACCGCGCCCGGCTAATTTTTTGTATTTTTAGTAGAGACGGGATTTCACCATGTTAGCCAGGATGGTCTTGATCTCCTGACCTCGTGATCCGCCTGCCTCGGCCTCCCAAAGTGCTGGGATTACAGGTGTGAGCCACCGCACCTGGCCTCTTTATTTTTTTATACACTCGGAGTGGAAACAGTTTCTCAAATGTCTTCTAAAGGATATACAATCACCACAAGAGAAAAGTCTGATGCAGCTGATATTTTATAGCAGTGGCCCTGCAGCCTAGTCCCAAGTGGTTCCCAGTCCCAAGTGATAAAATGGTGAGAGTAAGCGGTGGCACTCTCTTTGAATGGTCAAAGAATATCAAAGAATTTACATGAACGAAAATGCTGAACAAATGCCACTAAAGATTGAACAGTTAGGTACTTAGTACTTTCATGATATTTTAATAGTTTATATGGTATTGAATACTTTTGTATGGGAAATATTCCAGTAAATTTCTAATAATAAACAAATTTCTACCTATGTGCTTTCCACTGAAAATAATAAGCAAGAGAAGATACATTTTCATCTATAGTTAACATTCAACAGTTTTAACTGGGCTTTGATGAATAGACAGCAAGTATTTTGCTGAGTATATTGCTATCTCATTTTGCCTAGGTTGAACTTTCAAAATATACTTTCAAACGTTTTGTAACATTTATTGATTTATTTTCCTGAACTAGGTAAGCACCTGCAAGTTATATTGGAAAGCATGCATTTCTGGATATTTTTAATTTATACAATATATTTCTAATGTACAGACATGGTAGTGTCATATTTGAGTACCATGAGCTTCCTCTGAATATGTGTCATGTGAGTTCTTATTCCAGCCTATTCGTGCTTTTTATATGAAATATATACAATTATTCTCTTCATATCTATTATTTATTTTTATTTACTTTAAACATATATACAATGTGCTTATTGTATACCAAGCAATTTTCTTAGGGCTTTACAAATGCTAACACATTGATTTCTTGCAACGTCCTTACAAGGTAGGCGATTTTATTAGATGTTTTATAGATGAGGAAACTTACGCACAATGAGGTTACCCCATTCATCTAAGATCACAGCTGTGCCTCTAGAGGTCAGCCCCACGTACTCTGCTTCCAGAACCTATGCTTTCAACCATGATACTATCCCAGCTCTCTACCTTTGACAATGATATAGGTCTCAGTAGCAGCAAAAGTTCATTGGAGATGTGAATGTTGAACAGGTAATAGTGTACTAGACGTAACCCTGCTCAGCAATGTATCTGTTAGTCTTCCTGGAGGGAAAGCTTACTTCCTGCCAGGTAGGCATGGCCATATGAATTGCTCCAATCAATGAACATGAATAGAAGTGGACTATGTCACCTATGGGCATAAATATTTAAGAGCTTTATTCAACTACACTCTCCTTTTACTTTCTATGAAGAAATAGGAAGTACGGGATAAAGTGCCATAAAATCAAAGTATCTCAGAATACCGAACCACCACATAGAAGACAATTTCCCTGGAAAGCTGCCCAATGTAATTTATGTGAACCAGGAATAATTGCTTGGGGTGTTAAACCACTGAGATTGTGAAATTATTTCTTTTTGTGGCACAATATATACCAGTGGTTCTCAAGTAAGGACGATTTTGTTCTCAGAGGATATTTGGCAATGTCTAGAGACAGTTTTTATCGTCACAATTGGGAAGGGGGCTCCTACTGATACATAATGAATAAAGCCAGGGGATGTTGCCAAGCATCCTATGATGAACAGTTCAGACTCCACAACAAATAATTATCCAGTCCAAAATGTCAACAATGCTGAGATTTACAAACCCTGATTTTGTCTATCCTAATACAGACATTGCTTCAGAGTAAGCATAAGAGTGTATGAAGCAGTTTGGCCAGGCGCAGTGGCTCATGCCTCTAATAACCCAGCACTTTGGAAGGCCAAGGCAGGCAGATAACTTGAGGTCAGGAGTTTGAGAACAGCCTAGCCAACATGGTGAAACCTCATCTCTACTAAAAATACAAAAATTAGCTGGATGTGGTGGTGCATGCCTCTAATTCCAGCTACTCAGGAGGCTGAGACAGGAGAATCGCTTGAACCTGGGAGGCAGAGGTTGTAGTGAGATGAGATCGTGCTACTGCACTCCAGCCTAGGCGATAGAGCAAGACTCTGTCAAAAAAAAAAAAAAAAAAAAACCAGAAGTGTATGAAGCAGTTATAATAAAGATCACCTGCATTGATTAAATCTAGAGGTCCCACATAAATAAACTGCACTTAAAGTTACCCATTCCATATTTGCTCTGCAAGTGGCAACCAAGTGCAACTTAATAATTCACATAAAAAACCTTCCTTCATAAACAAAACATTCTTCATCTCCACTCAAAAAATCCCTTTCCTACATGGCTTCCACTAAAAAAAAAAAAAAAAAAAATGCTCTGAGTTTGCTTTTAAAAACAATCCGGCTCCTATAAGACTTAGGAGACCTTGCGTGCATGCAAATCACCAAGCATCAACATAAATACACTAGGTTAAGTAAACTTGACGGCCATGGGGGATACATTTTTTTTCTCCTGTGATTGACTTTTGTCAGTTATAATTAGGCATGTAAATTCTCTGTGGTTGGAAAAAAGATTTTGAAAAAGGAAACTTATCCAGTGCTCTCTGGCATCTGGGGTTTGTTCCTGTTTCCACTGCTTTCTAAAGAGGTTGCAAGAGCAAACACATTCAAAAGCTAGCAGAAGGCTAGAAATAACTAAAATCAGAGCAGAACTGAAGGAAATAGAGACACAAAAAACCCTTCAAAAAATTAATGAATCCAGGAGCTGGTTTTTTGAAAAGATCAACAAAATTGATAGACCGCTAGCAAGACTAATAAAGAAGAAAAGAGAGAATCAAATAGATGCAATAAAAAATGAAAAAAGGGATATCACCACCGATCCCACAGAAATACAATCTACCATCAGAGAATACTACAAACACCTCTATGCAAATAAACTAGAAAATCTAGAAGAAATGGATAAATTCCTCCACAAATACACCCTCCCAAGACTAAATCAGGAAGAAGTTGAATCTCTGAATAGACCAATAACAGGTTCTGAAATTGTGGCAATAATCAATAGCTTACCAACCAAAAAGAGTCCAGGACCTGATGGATTCACAGCTGAATTCTACCAGAGGTACAAGGAGGAACTGGTACCATTCCTTCTGAAACTATTCCAATCAACAGAAAAAGAGGGAATCCTCCCTAACACATTTTATGAAGCCAGCATCATCCTGATACCAAAGCCTGGCAGAGACATAACCAAAAAAGAGAATTTCAGACCAATATCCTTGATGAACATTGATGCAAAAATCCTCAATAAAATACTGGCAAACCAAATCCAGCAACACATCAAAAAGCTTATCCACCATAATCAAGTGGGCTTCATCCCTGGGATGCAAGGCTGGTTCAACATACGCAAATCAATAAATGTAATCCAGCATATAAACAGAACCAAAGACAAAAACCACATGATTATCTCAACAGATGCAGAAAAGGCCTTTGACAAAATTCAACAATGCTTCATGCTAAAAACTCTCAATAAATTAGGTATTGATGGGACGTATCTCAAAATAATAAGAGCTATCTACGACAAACCCACAGCCAATATCATACTGAATGGGCAAAAACTGGAAGCATTCCCTCTGAAAACTGGCACAAGACAGGGATGCCCTCTCTCACCACTCCTATTCAACATAGTGCTGGAAGTTCTGGCCACAGCAATCAGGCAGGAGAAGGAAATAAAGGGTATTCAATTAGGAAAAGAGGAAGTCAAACTGTCCCTGTTTGCAGATGACATGATTGTATATCTAGAAAACCCCATTGTCTCAGCCCAAAATCTCCTTAAGCTGATTGGCAACTTCAGCAAAGTCTCAGGATACAAAATCAATGTACAAAAATCACAAGCATTCTTGTACACCAATAACAGACAAACAGAGAGCCAAATCATGAGTGAACTCCCATTCACAATTGCTTCAAAGAGAATAAAATACCTAGGAATCCAACTTACAAGGGATGTGAAGGACCTCTTCAAGGAGAACTACAAACCACTGCTCAATGAAATAAAAGAGGATACAAACAAATGGAAGAACATTCCATGCTCATGGGTTGGAAGAATCAATATCGTGAAAATGGCCATACTGCCCAAGGTAATTTATAGATTCAATGCCATCCCCATCAAGCTACCAATGACTTTCTTCACAGAATTGGAAAAAACTACTTTAAAGTTCATATGGAACCAAAAAAGAGCCCGCATCACCAAGTCAATCCTAAGTCAAAAGAACAAAGCTGGAGGCATCATGCTACCTGACTTCAAACTATACTACAAGGCTACAGTAACCAAAACAGCATGGTACTGGTACCACAACAGAGACATAGATCAATGGAACAGAACAGAGCCCTCAGAAATGATACCGCATATCTACAACTATCTGATCTTTGACAAACCTGACAAAAACAAGAAATGGGGAAAGGATTCCCTATTTAATAAATGGTGCTGGGAAAACTGGCTAGCCATATGTAGAAAGCTGAAACTGGATCCCTTCCTTACACCTTATACAAAAATTAATTCAAGATGGATTAAGGACTTATATGTTAGACCTAAGACCATTAAAATCCTGCAAGAAAACCTAGGCAATACCATTCAGGACATAGGCATGGCCAAGGACTTCATGTCTAAAACACCAAAAGCAATGGCAACAAAAGCCAAAATTGACAAATGGGATCTAATTAAACTAAAGAGCTTCTGCACAGCAAAAGAAACTACCATCAGAGTGAACAGGCAACCTACAGAATGGGAGAAAATTTTTGCAACCTACTCATCTGACAAAGGGCTAATATCCAGAATCTACAATGAACTCAAACAAATTTACAAGAAAAAAACAAACAACCCCATCAAAAAGTGGGCAAAGGACACGAAGAGACACTTCTCAAAAGAAGACATTTATGCAGCCAAAAAACACATGAAGAAATGCTCATCATCACTGGCCATCAGAGAAATGCAAATCAAAACCACAATGAGATACCATCTCACACCAGTTAGAATGGCCATCATTAAAAAAGCAGGAAACAACAGGTGCTGGAGAGGATGTGGAGAAATAGGAACACTTTTACACTGTTGGTGGGACTGTAAACTAGTTCAACCATTGTGGAAGTCAGTGTGGCGATTCCTCAGGGATCTAGAACAAGAAATACCATTTGACCCAGCCATCCCATTACTGGGTATATACCCAAAGGACTATAAATCATGCTGCTATAAAGACACATGCACACGTATGTTTATTGCGGCACTATTCACAATAGCAAAGACTTGGAACCAACCCAAATGTCCAACAACGATAGACTGGATTAAGAAAATGTGGCACATATACACCATGGAATACTATGCAGCCATAAAAAATGATGAGTTCGTGTCCTTTGTAGGGACATGGATGAAACTGGAAAACATCATTCTCAGTAAACTATCGCAAGGACAAAAAACCAAACACCGCATGTTCTCACTCATAGGTGGGAATTGAACGATG
>NW_026652324.1:143058-175183 GCF_009828535.3 Hylobates moloch
TTGTGGAGACCAATATTTTATTCGAAAAACAAAGGATCCAGTCACTGTTTTGGGGACTAACCCAAAGGAAATTGTTTAGTATATTAAATTATACTAAGAAAACTGCTGTACAACTGTTTTTATAACTTGGAAGAGTTTAAAATCCAGGATTTTTATTTCAAGAATTGGGTTTGGCAAACTTTTTCTATTAAGGGCCAGGTAGTAAATACTTTAGATTTTGTGGTCTAAAAAGTCTCTGATGGAGCTACTCAAGTCTGCTGTTGTAGTGCAAAGGGAGCTATAGAAAACTGGTAAATTAATGGCTGTGAATGTGCTTTAAGAAAACTTTATTTAAAAAATAGGTGGTAAACTAGATTTGGCCTCTGGGTATTATTTTGCTGACTCCCATTCTAAATAATATTTTCATCTGGAAGGTGAAAGGTGACTATCAGTTTAAATTATTTGGCCACTGCCAAGTCATAGTAAAATACGGAGTGAAAGTAAAGAAAAAAATATTCAAGTAATGCCTATTGTGTGTCAAAAACTGGGCCAGGGAAGCTACTCACCTTACAATGCACAGGACAACCACTCATAAAGAATTATCTAGCCCAAAATGTCAATAGTGCTGAGGATAACAGACTCTCGCCTTTGTTGTAAAATGTAGTTAAAAAAATCCACCACCATCAGCATCAATTGGAAGTGTGTTAGAAATGGAGAATCTCAAGCTCCTCCCAAGAGCTCCTGAATCATAATCTCTATTTTAAAAATATTCCCAGAGGGTGTGTGTGCAAATTTAAACTAATTCACGGTGGTCCAGCCTGGCATAACTAATACAGGGGTCGTGAATATGGTGACATTATCAGAAAAATGTGCATCAGAATGGTTAAAAACTTGCACTGCTCATGGTCTCCAAACTCGTAAAGGTGTGAGAAATAACTTGAAGACACCTTTCTGACTTCCAAGAGTACATTCTATTTGCTATCCCATTTTATCTCCCTGGCCAAAATCTTAGAAAAATACTTTAAATCCACCTGAGGATTTATGCATAATTTTACAAGTATAAATTTTAACATATACTAATAAACATCTAATAAAGATAATATACAAATCATGCTCTCATGAGGAAAATAACCCTGATTCTTCAGGAACCATTTATTATTATTTGTATAACGACCGTTTAAGTGCTATCCATTAACAAGAAGTAGTGAAATCAAAGTCAAAGCCAGGTGGGTTCAAGTTAAAATCTTAATATGATGGCACTGATCAATTTATTTATCTTCTCTGAGTTGGAGCTAGCTACCATGCAGTATTATTGTAAAGACCTTATTAGATAACAGTGATGAGCTATCACTTTCTGAAAGTCTTCATATGAACTGAATTGCCTTTTCCTGGAGTAAAATAATTTCTTAAAAGTCTCACTCAGGGTACGTTGGCAACTTCTCCTAGAAGGATTTGCATTTTAAAAGGTAATTCTCTACCTATCCCCTCCACCTGTCCTGTCCAGTGGAAAGTACAATGGCAATACTTGTATCTAAGGAATAACTTTGTCATGCAAGGTGGGCTCTTTGATGTTACCATCTATCTTGCAAGAGGACATAGAATATTGGTTCATTTTACACAATGTCACAAAATGTGGCATAGGGAATTGGATTTATTGGGGGAACTTTATAAAGCCAGCACTGACGAAAAGAAAAGGCAGAGAGTTCCTATATACAGCTGTATAACTGGAGAGAAATTCTAGGGCCAGAGTATACTATGCTGTGGGTAAAAGACCAGAGAAGGAAGAAACTCTGCTTCTGTATTTCTCTCTCATTGGAACAAGCATGAAGGCAACTTTGTCAGTGAAAAAAATATATATATCTCTACTTGGACATTGGCAGTTTCTATTTAGATGCCAGTTTCTGCAAGAACTGTCTATTAATAGTAAAGCCATCCTTCCAAATTCAAGACCTCTGGGCCTGTAAATAAATCATTGGTCTTATGAGAAGCTCAGTTTAGTTATGGCTCCTACAGTCAGATGGGAGTGAGCCTTCACGTCCCTCATATCTCATTGTTCAGGTACCACTTGTGAGTTACCAAAGGCAATTTAGAGAATTCTCTTTGTTGCATCACAGACTTATAATTTCAGGCATCAGCCATGTAATATATGAGCTAGTATTGTTGGACAAGGTAAACTCCAAAATATTTCAACAATATTAAATAGAAAAGTATTTCTTTCATGGTCGCCCACAACTGTTTTGAATCTCTAAGACCAAGAGGTTGCAGTCTGCACGAGGGCCACTTAAAAATCTACCTAGGTGCTGCCATACACTTTCTTGAAAAATATAGTGAACTAGTGTTTATTCACTTATTCATTCACATATAAGCCAATCATATTTCCAAATGATTGCAATGCCAGGCATGGTGATACATATTAGGGAGACAAAGGTATATAAAATAATATTCCTAACCTTAAGCAATAAAAAAGTTAAAGAAACAAACATGCATAAATATTTCTAGAAGTCAAACTGAGCATGAATTAAAGTATTGTTTAAAAAATTAATAAACCATCCGGGCACAGTGGATCATGCCTGTAATCCCACATCTTTGGGAGGCCGAGGCGGCCAGATCATCTGAGGTCAGGAGTTTGAGACCAGCCTGACCAACATGGTGAAACCCCATCTCTACTAAAAATACAAAAAAAAAAAAAAAAAAAAAATAGCTGGGCATGGTGGGAGGTGCCTGTAGTCCCAGCTACTCAGGAGGCTGAGGCAGGAGAATCACTTGCACCTGGGAGGCGGAGATTGCAGCGAGCCGAGATCACGCCATTGCACTCCAGCCTGGGTGACACAGTGAGATCTTGTCTCAAAAAATATAATAACAATAATAATAATAAACCCCAGACACCATGAAACATAAATATATATTAACTTTTTATTGCATATTCAACTATTTAAATTGTAGGTTCATAAGGTAGCCTTAGAAGCAGACAGAACAAGATATACTTTATATTATCTTTCTTTCCATCCATCTCTTTTAGGTTTACATGATAAATACACTCTTAAAGTTTTGTCAAAGCAACCATAAGCATCCTGACGACTGAATATTCTCTCATTAATACCATTATTGTATTTTGTTTTCTGATTTGGATTACCAAGGATTCTACCAATACTTGTAAGTTTGTGGCAAGATCAATTCTATGAGTTATTAGATGCCAATGGTTAATTCAATTTTCCAGTAAACAAAACCATTGCAGCTTGCCCCATTCTCTTTATAGAGACCTCTTTGGGAAGTCTCTGGATTCTACTGTGAAATTTTTGTTCATATTGGCAAGGTGGGTATGTAAGGTCATATATTCAATATGGAACAGCTGAGGAAAGAAAATAAAAATACAATTTTATTGAAACCATAACCCATACTGTTGAGGTTGAAAGCATTGCTGGCATTGAAGAAAAATAGTCCAACATTAAAACATACATTTGAAAAAGAAATTATTTGTGTTTCTCAAGCACAGTAAAGAGGATATGTGGTCCTTATTTAACGTTTTTATTATTTTTTCAATTATTATTTGCTTCACTTGTGAAGCTTCCCAGATACCTCTTTCTTCAAAATCTTAAAAACTAATTGTATTAATATTACCCCACCTAGCCCTGGCCCACACACCTGTTGTCCTCTACTACTTCTCTTCTCTTGCTATTTTACTATAATTTCATCTCATTTTCTCTATTTTTGCAATGTTTGATTCCCCTTTATTGTAGAAAAATGGAAAGACATAGTAATGCAATGATGGAAATCCTCTGGACAGAATTGAGAGTGGCCTTTTCCCAGTTTAAAACCAATTAATTTGAACTTTCTTCCCTGTTCAAAGTAAATGACTCTTATCCTGATTTCAGTTATCATAAGACTTCCTATCACCTAAGCTGTAAGGTACTTATTCAGTCCAAATGGTTGGACTTCATTGCTCTTATCACGAATAAATAACAATATAAAATGGAACAAGGAAGAACTATACCACTCAATTGTCTTAGAAGACATTTAACCCTAGGGTCTGGTACATAGGTGGTCTGGCTACCCAGTGCCTTTGTTCCTACCCATTGCTCACTGGACTGAACTAGCCTCAGATAGCCATTGCTCCTGAAACCTGGCATGCTGGCTATCTGCTGTGTCCACTGGATAAGAGTATTTCAGGGGCCTTGGACTACTATTTTTTTCAGTGACAAAGCAATAGTGTATCATTGGGCAATGTTTATCTTCAGCTATAGAATCTCCAAGAAACTTTAGTATACAACTCTTTTTATAGACACACACACATATGCACATGCACACACATATGTGCACACATGTGCACTTCTACACATGCACAGGTGCACACACACACACAGAAACACACTTTGTGGATTCACGAGGTTGCCCCAGCTCAGTCACACACTCTATTAGGAGTAACCCCTTTTGTCTCCCTATGCCTCCTTGTATTAGTCTTCTCACACTGCTATAAAGATGCTACCTGGGATTGGGTAATTTATAAACAAAAGAGGTTTAATTGACTGACAGTTCTACGTGGCTTGGGAGGCCTCAGGAAACTTACAATCATAGCAGAAGGTGAAGGGGAAGCAAGGCACGTCTTACATGGCAGCAGGAAAGAGAGAGAGAAAGAAATGGAAAGCGCCAGACACTTATCAAACAACCAGACCTCTTGAGAACTCACTATCATGAGAACAGCATGGGAGAAACTACCCCTATGATCCAGTCACTTCTCACCAGGTCCCTCCCTCTACATGTGGGGATTACAATTCTAGATGAGATTTGAGAGGGGACATAGAGCCAAACCATATCACACCCCATACCTAGAATTGATAAAGGCCCTTCCTCTTTCAGTCTTGACTCCATCCTCTTTTCTTGTGTTAGGATATATAACACTTCTTGCCCCGGAAAACTCCACCATATTTTTTGTTGTATTAATATAGGCTACAACCATTTCTGTTAGAGCTACTCTAAATTCTCAATACTTATCTATATTTGAATTCTTGAAGTTTATCACAATTCCTGGCACAACAGTAGGTACTCAATATATATTACATGAACTGACCAGAACTGAATTACAAGGGAGAGGACAGACCATGGAAACTTCAGTTCCTTGTTAGCTAATAAGAAACAGACACCATTTTTAGCATTTTCCCAGTAGTTTATAGATTTTGTATGTATATTTTGAACTGTATTCAGAGTGATAAATGCAATAATAGAGAACTGAACCTGTAACAAGGTTCACTGAGCATAGACAGTAGGGAATACTTTATAATGGGAAGCAGAAAAGTTAAGCATGTTTTATTTAAAAGGGGAAGTTTGCAATGAGTTTTGTAATTAGAGTTTTCTTTTGTCAGGCCTAAAGGGCTGACAGTGGGAGAGAGGTGTGTGAAAAGAGAGTGTTCCAGAAAGAGGGGGCAGTTTCAAAAGCCATGAACACATTAATGAATATACTATGTGGAGATAACAACAACTTTGGAGTGGTGCTATCTGGATCAAATAAGGTAACACATGCTGAAGAGCTCTACAGCAATTGGGGCAGAGCAGGGGGTTGGTAATTGTTGAATGAACGTATGTGTTAACTCTTAAGTTCTGCAACGTTTTTCTCCTCATCTTTGACTATCGGTTTTCAACATTAAATGAACGATCAATGAAGTTATCTACGTGCCAGGCTTTTAAAAAACCTGGCTTAAGTTGAATCCCATTAAAACCAGAGAAGGCATGGAAACTCGCAAAGGTGTCTCTTAAGGAACACCAGGTTTGAAGCATGCGGTTGAACTGGAAAATGGCAAATCATTGAAAAGAAGAGCACTAAAATAACTGGAGCTTCAGGAAAAAGCAAAGAAAGAAAAACACAGATTTTCAAACACCGCATGTTCTCACTCATAAGTGGGAGCTGAATAATGAGAACACATGGACACAGGAAGGGGAACATCACACACAGAGGCCTGTCAGGGGTTAGGGGAAAAGGGGAGGGAGAACATTAGGACAAATACCTAATGCATGCAGAGCTTAAAACCTAGATGACAGGTTGATAGGTGCATCAAACCACTAAGGCAAATGTATACCTATGTAACAAACCTGCACATTCAGCACATGTATCCCAGAACTTAAGGTAACAAAAAAAAGAAAAATACAGGTTTTATTTCATGTGTATGTTGTCCCTAAAAAAGTATTTAATTATATTGTTAGGCTAGGCACTTAAATTGAATCCCTCTAATCATAAGAAAAATTACTTATTTTACTCCTTAGCTGCTTAGCCTGTGGTCTTTAAGGAATAACATAAGTTACTGTTTAGAGTTAGGGCATTCTTGTTCAAATGTTTTATTTTCTTATATGTTGTTCCCAACCAAATTTTACTGAGATAATGAAATCTTCAGCGAAAAGGGATACATATGATCTCAGACCCTTACCTTCTAAATATATTAGAATAAGTATACTATGCAGCTGATATGATCTACTTAGCTTTCCTGAGTCTGATGACCGCAAAGGCCCTGCATATATGCAGCAATAGAGTTTCATCTCTTTTCAGTCAGTTTACATTATTTCACTCAATGTCCTTGCAAAATAAAGTGCCCTTTTAATATGGATTTAAATGTGCACTCAGAATACAAAATTGCCTGTGTAGTCTATGGAAACAAGTAACATCCTGCAGTTAAATACATTTCTTTGTTACTATGCTTCCCATATAAGTGCAAACATTAATTTTTTTAAAAAAAATACTTCCCTCCAGAAACGGCTTCCTTACCTGTAGTGTAGACACAGGCAAGAACCGGAGTAAAAAGATTTATCCACGAAATGTTTTTTATTCAAAACCAGTAAGGTAGAGATATAGTTTTGTTTTTGTTTTTTTTTATCAAACTGTTTTACGAGGCTTATGTTGTTATTCCAGTTCCATGAACCCCACAGAAATAACCTGCTCTGTGCACAGAAAATTCTGATTTCATGCTTGGAAGAATTTTATCAAATATTTAGAAACAGAAAGTAGTTATTCCTGTGATACATGCACATATCATTAATAGGCACACACACACTTTCGCTCTTCACACATGCTGATCTAGATAAACAGCTGAAAGCTATTTCACATGAATTATCCAAGAGGAAATTTTTAGTGCAAAAAAATGTAACCTTTGTACTCTATTTCTTTCAAATAAGAGATAGACATTTAGTTGTAGTTATAGGCATCCCAGAAAAAAATAAAATACAAAAATGCATTGTACCATTCAAAGATTTTGTAATTGATCACTTAGATTTAGTCACCTAGTTTACAAATAGTTAAGACAGGGCAAGGCTTTCCAGGTTTATAACTAGCTAAAATTCATATAAGTCAACTGTTGATAAAACAATGGTTGACTGCATGAGAAAACTGTAATGTTGGGTAAGAATAAAGGCTTCAAAAATATTTAAATATATATGCATGTGGCTTATGCTATTGTGCTCTGCTCATATTTACTAGGTCATTGATTCTCAAAATGTGGTCTTTAGACTAGCAACATCAGCAACAGGTAGGAATTTACAAAAATGCAAACTCCATAGCAGACCTACTGAATCTGAAACTCTGGATGTGGAGCCTGGCTATCTTGCTATAGCAAACTCACCAAGTAATTCTGAGGCAGCTTAAGGTTTGAGAACCACTGCTTTATTTCTACACTGGAATTCACTAAAGATAGTTCCTGTACAAAGTCAATCCTTCAGAGGATTTCCCTATGCTCACCTCTTTGATAAGTTACTTGAAACCAAATCCCTGCTCAGAGTCTGCCTTGGAGGTGACTCAAGTTAAGAAAATGTGTTTATGTGATGTCACTACACACACACACACACACACACACACACACACACACACACTATAGTATAGTCCTAACAATATGCTTTCATGGAAGATTTGCTGCATTGAATTATAATTTATTTTTGCAATTTTGATTTCCTTACGTGAATGTGAGGGGATTTTTGGCTTTTTAAAAAATAATTTCAACTTTTATTTTGGATTCAGGGGATACACTTTCAGGTTTGTTTCCTGGGTATATTATGTGATGCTCAGGTTTAGGGTTTGATTGATTCCGTCATCCAGCTACTGAACATAGTACCCAGTAGTTTTGTAGTCCTTGCTCCTTTGTCCCACCAGCGTCCAGTGTCCTTTGTTGCTATTGTTGCCATCTTTATGTCCATAAATACTCAATGTTTAGCTCCAACTTATAAGTGAGAACATGTGGTATTTGGTTTCTGTTCCTGCACTAATTAGCTGAGGATAATGGCCTCCAGCTGCATGCCTGTCGCTGCAAAGGACATTATTTTATCGTTTTTTGTGACTGAATAATATTACCATGTGGTACACATACCACATTTTCTTTATCCAATCCATCACTGATGGGTATCTATGTTGATTCCATGTCTTTGCTATTGTGAATAGGTAATTCTATTTTAAGTTCTGTGTGAATTCTCCAAATTGCTTTCCACGGTGGCTGAACTATCTACATCCCCACCAACAGTGTCTAAGCATTGAATATGAGTTTTTAAGAGCAAAAGATACAAGGTATAATTTATTTTTACATTTTCTACGCCCAGGACAGTGCCTGGCAAATAAGAATTTTTCGATGAATATTGGTGTAATAAATGTAGAAGTAGATAAATTGGATGTTTTTAAGTTATTTTAAATTAAAATTGATGATATCACTGATATATTGATGATAAGTGTGTCAAAGGTTATAGCTGAATCAACAAATGCCTGCAATTGGTAGTTAACAGGTGTAGAAATTCCAAGTTGTTTCAGGTTAGCTAAAATGTAATAAGAAATATGTATAATCATAGCATTATTGAAGAATATAACTGACAACTCTACACAGGTTCTTTGGGGGACGCTTAGCATGCTTTAATTTCAGCAATGGTATATTTGATCTACTTCCATGCATTCACAGTTAACTATATGTGTCCAGGGCTCTTGTATTCTGGGTTCAAGTTATGTATTGCTGTTTTTGACAGGAAATGCTCTTTTATATTCATATTGAAACATTTGCTGCTACAAGTGTAAGCGTTTGAAGTATTCACAAAGTTATTTTTCACATAGAAACTGAGATTTCAAGGTTAGAATCATTTATCCCTATAGAGAGAAGATGTAAATGAAAATATTACCAAACTCTCAGTGTGGATGAAGGTCATGACAACATTGCTGTATCAAATAAAGAGAAAAAATAGTTTGCAATTATTTTTTCTAAACGAGACTTCCCCCATTGTGAGAAGCTATTTATTTCTGCAATACAGTCTGTGTGGCACAACCTCTATTTGCTACCTACTAGTTTTCATTTTTATAACAATTTAAATGGGTACAGTAATTTATAGCTAGTGAGCAGAATCTCTTAGAGAGGGGTGTCTTATGAAGAAAAGTAGTAGTATCTATATTTCTTCTCTTGCATTAATTTTCCTTTGGTTATTGCAAACATTAAAGGAGAATATAGGAGCAGAGTAATTATCATACTTAATACTCTCCAGAAATACTGTATATTGAATTTGAATAGGCTAGGGAACTTATTAAGCAATTGCTAAAACTTCAAAGCACCACCAAATCTATGTTTTTTAAGTATATAAAATAAACTGAAACTGATTTTTTTCTAGTAAAACATGGTGATGTGTAAGTCTCATTTATTTCAAAGATAATATCTTAGGCTCTGATCTAGAGTTGTTTCATAGAGAATGAACATGAAATGGTCTAGATTTCCTTTTTTTGGTAGATTAAACATAGTTCTTTCCTTCTCCTGTATCTCTACTTTTTTGCATAATCTGTCTTTTATCCCTTTTTACTCATCCTCTTTGTATCCCTGTTATAACACACATGGTTTTATACTGTTTTGAGTGTCCTTCATTGTTCCATCTGTAGAATATTTTTCATCCTCTTCTAGATCTGGAAATCCAAGATCTGCCCAACATCTGGAAAGGACCTTACCCTGTTCTTTTTTAACACTTTTGTTTACAAAGCTATGAGATTTCATACTCCTTCCCCGATTTCCTTGCTGGTAATTCTCCTAACTAAGATTAGAATCTTCTGCTGACGTTTATTTTCTGTGATCATCATAGCAAATTTGTCATGCTTCATAAAACATAAAATAAACAGAAAAATTCTCATAATTACAGGATTGGAAAGCTGAACCATAAAGGAACCTACATCAATAATTCCCCTCAATAAAAAAGTTCAATAGCAGAGATTTCTGCAAAAAGATTTTAAAAAGTAAGAAAAGAATTTTTCTTAACGTCTCACTTGCTGGCCCAGATTCTTTTTCACTGGGGAATATCGAATATTGTTTTGATGATTGGAAAGTTGAATTTTTATCAACTTAGCACTTGCTCTAAAAGACCATATTTTGAGCCCAAAACTGAGCTGTAAGTTTTAAGGTGTGCATGCTTTCTGAATTGTTTATCCTCCTTGACACAAGGCCACTGGAGAAACTTGCATCAAAAGATTACGGTTAAACAAAATGAAACTTGTCCTCCCCGGAAAAGAAATGATGTGGGAAAAACACTTCCCCTTTGGTAGAGCTACTGCAAATTAAAAAGAAAGATCTCAGTGTGAAGTTGGTGATGTTTTGTTGCAAAGAAAAAAAAAGTGCAATGAAAACTCCATCAGCTCTTTCAGCTGAGAAAAAGAACACAGGAAAATGAAGTGCAGGGAAGACTCACAAAGCTCTTTTGGAAACTGGAGACTAGAAGCTTTACAGGTAAATACCAAGATAGCAGAAAACAAATCTCAGTGGCCTGGCATGTGAACCTAATGAAGTAACAGAGGATGAATCAATGTTTATCAAATTAATCATCTGTTAATGAACCTTCTAATTAACAGTCACAGGCCAGATGAAGTAACATGGCAGGTAAATACCTCAAATCTGGAGCAGGGGAATGTCAAGATCAGAATAAAAGTGTTTCCACTAACGGCAAGGAAACAAACAGGGAGATGCTGCATTCTGAAAAAACTTTAAAACGATTTTTATAAAAATTATTTGTCTGTGGTATAATTGTTGTTGTTTTGTTCTGTTTTCCTTAGTGCTTAGTACCTTATATACTGGTTATTCTAACTTCACTTTTAAGACATTGATAGAATGCAAACCCTCATTTGAAGTCTTTGCTAAAGACAGGGTTTTATGATGAGTGTGTGTGTTCAGTCTCTGGAAGGAGTGGAAAAACAGCTACGAAGAACTTTCAGGTTATATCCAAAAGAAAACTGGGTTGGGTATGGTGGCTCAGGCCTGTAATCCCAGGGCTTTGGGAGGCTGTGGTGGGAGAATTGCTTGAACCCAGGAGTTCTAGGCTGCAGTGAGTTATGGCTTCACGACTGCACTCCAGCTTGACAGAGTGAGACCCTGTCTTTAAAATAAATACATATATAAAAATAAAAGAAAATCAGTGGAAATTTCTTTATAATTTGTTAGGAATTGACAATATATCACTGTGCTTGGTAACTTTGTTAATCCATCTTCTGAGCTTATTAACTTATTTACAGAACTGTAAGGCACAGGCTATATACTGTAAAATTATTTGAGTCAAGCAAAGCAATCCAAATAATTTAGAAATAAAAGTTCACTTATACATTATCCAAATAATTACCTTGATAAAATTTTCTTAATCAAATATATTCAGTATTTAATTATCTTTTATTGAAATTTTACTCTTGTAAACAGTACAAGGCAAAGTCTTTGTAGCATGAAATAAATCAAAGTTACTGCAAGTAGCTGGAAATATCTGAGTTACATGAAATTTGAACAAGTTTTAAAAAAAAATTAGAAATATTGTCATTAGCAAATATTCCCTTTGTTATTCCCACCCATGAATGGATTCCATGTTTAGAAAAATCTTGACTGCCAAACTGCATTGTTTAGGGAATATTTAATTTGTTTCTACTCTTTATTAATAGAAGTCCTATAATGCAAATATCTAAAGTAGACTGTTTTCCCACAGTGAATAGCTATAATTCTATTCCAAAGCAAAGAAACCCAATGTGTTAATTAGTTCATACAGTCCTGATCTTGAATAAATGTAGAATTTCCATTAGCATTTTGGACATTTTCAAAAATTTTTAAAACCCTGTATCCAATTATTATTCTCTAGGAAATTTAGGATCTCAGATGCCCCAAGCTGTAAAAAGATTCATGGACCCCAGAGAATAATTAGTAAGTAACAATAGTTACAACAAGAGTGAAGCTCAGACAAAATCAACCTTAACTAGGTTTTTATTGAACTGCAGAATACAATTTATTTTTCTAATAAACAGAGTGCATTTTAATATGTTTGGCATTTTACTGTTCTACTTACTTTTCATTTGTGCAATTTTATTTGATCAAGCTATGATATTTTTAGCTTCCAGAATAGTTACCTCCCTACCTAGGGCACATCCCCAGAAGCAATTACTCCTTTAATTAGCTTTGACTCATTAATCTTTGCCTCTTCTGCTTTCCTTTCAAGTGGGGGGGACTTCCTACCCATTTGTGTAGCATAATGCACTATCACAATAAGTTTCTCTTGACCTCTGCACCTTACTTTTTAAGATAATACTTCCCTTGTCAAACCATCCTAAGGATTCTATTCCTGGGATGTCTGAGCATAATAAATAGGATGCTGCCTGTGTTAAGGAAAAAAAAAAAATGAGACCTTTGATCTCATTAGGTCTCCATGTTTTTTTTTTTAAACTCATCATTTATTACTGCCATAACATAATACTTTAAATGTACTCTCTCTGGGACTTGCCATCTTGTTGCATGTGTGTGTGTATATATATATATATGTATATACATACACACACACACACATATACATATATGTGTATACACACAGAGAATACATGTATACATACATGCACATATATGTATATATAAGTAGATAATTTAGCATAGGAATTGATTGGCTGAGGTGATTGTGAAAGCCAAGGAGGCCCACAAACTGCCGTTTGTGAGTTGGAGAACTCAGAAAAGCCAGTGGTATAATTCAGGACAAGCCCTAAGGCCAGAGGATCAGGGTAGCCAATGGTGGAAATCTGGACTTGAGTCCCTAGGCCTGAAAGCCAGAAGTGCTGCTGTCTGAGGACAGAAGAAAAGGAAGTCCCAGCCGAAACATCAAGAGTGAATCTGCCCTTTTTGTTCTATCCAGGATAGCCTTTTTTGAGTGGATTGGGCCCTGGGTAGATTGATGATTTCCACTGGTATGGATGAAGGTAACAAGTTCTTTACTCCGTCTACCTATTCAAATACTAGTATCTCCCAAAAGCAACTTCACAAACACACTCAGAAATTACTGTCTGGGCATCCTTTGGCCCAGTCAAGTTGAAGCAAAAGTAATCATCACAACATCTATGACTATCAAATCTCCATCACAGATACTCTTAATTTAGCGGATACAAGCTAATCGGAAGTCACGGCAGAACAAACTCAAGCTCCAGGGCAGTGTTTATATCAGAGTGCTCTACTTTTCACATATATTTGCCTTAAGCCATGGTTCTTTTGACCTCTTTGTCACTGTCTGCTGCTAATCAAACCAGCCATGAGCGAACCACCACATACTCATTTCCCTCACTTCCCTGTTCCCTCCAACTTTTCTGAGTCTCTTGGTCTAAAACTGTGTGTTGTAAGGGGCAGGTGGTGGGGAGGTAAGGCTGTAATAAAGTTGCTCTTTTGCAAACAAGAAACTACTATATAATGTCAGGTTCTACTTTCAGTGCCTGTTGAATTAAAAAAAAAATATCATCATAAAAAAATAAAGATAATTATAAGAGAAAAGTTGAAGAAACTTAATTAGGCCTTTGAAACTGGAAATCAATACCATTAACTTCCAACTAAACATAGCTAATTTAATTCTCTAAGATACTAAAAGATCAATGACAAATTATAAAAGTCAAATAGTTTGAAAAATGCAACAGATGAGCAGAGGCACAAAATACATTTTAGAAAGGCATTTTTTTTGGTTCATGTTGTCACTTCTTTTCCAAGCAAGTAGTCACAGAAGAGACCAACTGTGTTTGTTTGTTTGTTTGTTTGTTTTTACTTTAAGTTCTGGGATACATGTGCAGAACGTACAGGTTTGTTACATAGGTATACATGTGCCATGGTGGTATGCTGCCCCTATCAACCCGTCATCTAACTTTTAAGCCCTACATGCATTAGGCATTTGTCCTAATGCTCTCCTTCCTCTTGCCCCCCAGCCCCTGACAGACCCTGGTGTGTAATGTTCCCTCCCTGTGTCCATGTGTTCTCATTAGAACAGACCATCTTTTGTAAAGGAATAGGAATGGGAGAAGTAGAAGGAATGGGAGAAATGGCTAATATATAAGAAATATCATTTAATCACAAGAAATGTTACTAATGGTAAATATTGCATTAATGGAAAGCATAATACCTAGTAACCATTTCAGTGCTCCTAGCTCCCCAGATAAAAAAGCTTACATGTTTCAACTAACTAGGCAGCTATGTGTGCCTTGGATAGCCAGGACTCACTATTTTCTTACTCATCCTCTTTACTTTCCTCTATTCTCTCTACCTTTTCTGGTGCCTTCTCCCTTGAGGACATGATGCAAAATAGTAAAAATTTTAAAAACACAGAAATTCTAAAAAAAATAGCTGTGATAGGAATCTTTAGGAAAACAGTATGGAGAAATACTTGCCTATAATCTATGTAGACATGTATGGAAAATTTATTAGTGAGGTACTGAGACAGAATTTTATAATATTTATATTTCCAGTAATTATTTTAAGTGACATTAGTAGCCCTATTTTAACTAAAAAAAGAAACAATATCTGTGAGGTTAAATACACTGGGCACTTTTATGCCAGCCATGTTGCCATTAAGTGACAGAATCAGCACTCAAGGCAGAGCTTTCTGCCCTCAAATCTCACAATTCTGAGGAAATTCTGTGCTTTCATTCACCAACACTCAAGGTTTCTTATGTTTGCATAACATTTCAAGCCACTGAAAATACTTTGTAAGTTTATGACATACTTTAAAGATAAAAGACACCAATGGGTTATAACATTTATAGTAGGTAAGTAAATATACAGGCATTATACCAAAATGTTAATGCATGCCCATCACTTAGCACATTTCCTGGATGAAAGAGAAGTGCCTAATAAAGATCATTTGTATTTTTGTTCTTGTTTGCTTGCCCTGATTTTCTAGTTTCCCAGAATGCATTACATAGTATTTTTACGACATCCGTGATCTCATCCATGATCTTGTCCATCATCTTAGAATCTTGAAGCAGGGGAGTCAAGGAAAGTGTTAATACTCATATTTCATAAATTCATAGAATTTCAGTAAATAAAATAGGACATGTCTCCTAATCAACATCAAAACAGCTGACGTCAACAATGGAAGCAGCTTGCTGCTTGTCTCACAGTCCTGTTGTCAATACAGTGGTTTCTGCCTTCAAGAAGCTGGGTTTCATGTTCTTTTTTTTTTTTTTTTTTTTTTTTGAGACAGAGTCTCGCTCTGTCGCCCAGGCTGGAGTGCAGTGGCGCAATCTCGGCTCACTGCAAGCTCTGCCTCCCGGGTTCACGCCATTCTCCTGCCTCAGCCTCTCCGAGTAGCTGGGACTACAGGTGCCCGCCACCACGCCCGGCTAATTTTTTGTATTTTTAGTAGAGACGGGGTTTCACCGTGGTCTCGATCTCCTGACCTCGTGATCCGCCCGCCTCGGCTTCCCAAAGTGCTGGGATTACAAGCGTGAGCCACCGCGCCCGGCTCATGTTCTTTCCAAGGGTGTGTGTGTGTGTGTGTGTGTGTGTGTTCACATGCATGCACCACGTGGTTTGCAGGAATTGGTTGGCAAACAGAGAAAACATATTGATTGACAGTGTCAAGATCAATAAAAACCTGAGTAATCTGGCATCAAACAAACCTCACTCACCATGCCTTGCTTTCGTATCCCTGCCATTCCCATTTGTGCCTTTTAAAGCTTTTTCAGCATTCTGTTACTTCCTTACACTGTTTTGTTCTAAATTTTAGGGAAGCCATTATGTTACAAGTCCATCATTATTATTTTCTTTCCTTGAAAAGTGACCATTTGTTTTCTAACACTGTCACATATGTTCTAGGTTATTCCTTCTGTTCTTTTCTCACTTTAAAATGGGCTATAGTCTTTCTCTCATCAGAGTATTGATTTTGCTTTTAAAAAGGCCTCCCTCTTCCATTATCTCTTCTGATCAATTCAGTCCACTTTGCATGAGAATTTTTCCCTCTTTCTTATCACCCAAACTGTCTTTGTTTTTATTTCACTTTGCTCTATTTGTCATTTGTAAAGCATTAATTATAACTCCAGAGTTTGTTTTGAAAAGTGTTGGTTTGCTTTGAAAACAGTCAGTCCACTTGACAGTTTTGATCTCTCTTTTGATGTGTGTTTACTCATTCGTTGAACACATATTTGTTGAGCCAGACATGATAGACACTGCTGAGGTTAATGAAATTAAAAATAGTGAATATTTTTGTATGCAATACATAGTAAGTGTTAACCAAGTGCCAGGCAATCGATAAAGGACTTAAAACTATTTTAATGAAAATAATCAGCATTTATTGAGATTTAATGTCCCAGAAAATTTCTAAAAGTTTTCTATGGAGAACATACTTTGTCCTCAGAAACACCCTATGATATAGTTACTATAATTATCTTCTCAATTTTAGATGAGAAGTAAAGGCAAAAATGAAATTAAATGACTTCATCATAGCTGGCAAGTGGCAGAGTCAGGATTCAAAGTGCTCTTAACCACTAAACTTTTCTATACGCATTGTTTTCTATATGCATTGTATGTGTTTTATATTACCATCCAGAAAGCATGTAACAGATCAAGGTCCACCAAAGGAAAACATGTAAATTCCCATTTACCTAAAACGTTTGCCTAGAAAGTTCAATTCCACGTTCCCAAAATCTACTTATCCACTTATGACCAAAAAAAAAAAAAAAAAAAAAAAAAGCCTCAAGGGCACAGATTTATTGTATTATTCTCCTGCCTTGTAGCTGTCTTAAGATACCATAATCAATGGTTTTTGGGCAGGCTGACATACTAAAAAACCAAATAAAATTCAGTTTTAGCTATATTTTTTGCTTACTAATTATGTCCTAAAGTAAGATCTTATTTATTCACTAATAACACTTGCTTTTATAAGTCTCTCCTACCCTGTATCTTAGACACTATACTAAGTACGAGGACTACTATCATGATTGTGACATTGTCACCTGTCCTAGCTAATATTTTAATTTTTTTGATTGTCTTTGAAATAGTTCCCTCTGTAGTCTTGCAAACGTATTATATAAGTTACCTGATAATAAGAAACCTTCAATCTTTGTAGAAATTCTTCAGTATCCTTCAGTGTCTTTCAAGGAGTAATTACTTAGTATATGTTTGTTGGAATGAATTAAAAGACGACCTCCAATAATGGCTAATGGATGACAAATATTACTATCATATATTCTATAAAGTATATAGAAGTCTGACGGTCTGGGCAGATAGATGAGCAATTTTGCTTTATATAGGTGTATTCAAAGTTCTTACCATGTATTTGTATCATTTTCTTCAATTTTTATTTCCAGTATATTTCATTGAACTTATATATGATACAATTTGTATACCTTCAGTGTGGAGTTCACTAAATTTTAAATGTAGACTCTATTCTAACCACCACCTCAATTATAATTTACAGTATTGACATAATCTTAGAAAGTTCATTATTGCTCCTTTAGTCAATTTGCCCCTCCAGCCTGGCCAAAGCATTCACTGATCTGATTTCTAGCATCATAAATTTGTTTTGCCTTTTCTAAAATTTCTCAGGAATGGAATTAAATAGTATGTACTACTTGGGGTAAGACTTTTTTGACTCAATATTATATTTTTGAAATTTTTTCATGCTGCTGTGTGTATCAGTGGTTTGTTCCATTTATTGCTGAGTAGCATTCTATTATACCACATTTTGCCATTATGTGTTTATTCATTCCCCTGTTTAAGAGCATTCCAGTTATTTCCAGGTTTTGCTCATTGTGTATTAGTCTCTTAGGACGTTTCTATACAAATCTTTTTAGAAATATACATTATAACCTTTCTTGGGTAAATGTATTTAAATAGAAAAAGTGAGTCATAGTATAGGCATATATTTGTTTTATGAAAAGAAAAACTGTCAAACAGTTTTTGAAAGGGTTGCAATATTTTACACTCTCATCAGTGATGGACTAGAGTTTAGGTGCTTCACATGTTCTGCAACATTTGCTATTATCAGGTTTTTTTTTTTTTTTTACTATTCATATGGGTTCAATTTAGTATCTTTTGGTGGTTTTATTTTCATTTCATTGATGACTAATAACAGTGTACATTGTTTTATGCAATTTTGGTCATTCCCATATCTTCTTTTTTGAACTATCTATTGAATTATTTTTTTTTCTTGACATGTGTCTTTAATATTGATTTGTAGGAGCTCTTTGAATATTCTGCATACTTTCTGCCAAATATATATACAGCAAATATTTTCCCCTAGTTTGTGACTTGCCTTTCCATTTTTTAAATGATCATTTGGAGAGCAGAACTTGTTTTGAATTTTAATGAGGAATTTTTTTTTCATTTATGGTTACTGCTTTTTCTACTTCAAGACATTTTGCTTACCCTAATGTCAAGAAGAGACTGTCCTCCTCTTTCTTCCAGAAACTTGTTTACATTTAGTTTTCAAAACCATCTTAAATTATTTTGGGTGTATGTGTGTGTATGGTGTAAGATAGGGGTCAAAGGTGATTTTGTTCATTTTTGGTTTAGTCTGTTTTATAATCTACATGTTCATTCAGTTATTTCAGCACCATATGTTGAAAACTTCCTCCACTGAATTGTTTAAGTGCTTTTATTAAAATTCAATTGACTGCTTCTATGTGTTTGCATCTCCGGATTCATATGTTCCATTGAGTCATTTGTCTATTTTTACATTAATACCTCTTGATTACCTTTGCATGGTAAGTTACCAAATAATACCTATGAAATTAACAGGTAAATGAATAAATAAGCAATGTTTATCTAAAATGTAGAAGTTAACATATATTATTTAAAACTCATTTTAAAAAAAGGGAAATAAAAACATGCTAAGAAGAGAATAATCTGAAATTTGCATCAACAGTAATAGCCTAATGAAGATTAGCTTCATTTTAGGCACCACTTCTTGCAAAAGTCTTTTCCACAAATAAGATATAGTAAGATCTAATTCTGCAGATTTCTTTGATTTTGACAATTCTCTGTATTAATTTTTAGGTCTCTTCTGGTGGAAAGAAATATACTTGGCTTGGAATGAGAGTTTAACATAGATTTTCCATCCATATCCAGGAAGATGAGAATCTTGAGATTTCTAGAGTAACACTGCTAAGATACTCTTGCAACAAGAGTAGTTCTGGGTGTTTCCCTTTGATTATCTCATACCTAATATATATCTTCCTTTAGTTTTATTTTTGTTTTCTTCACTCAGACCAAACACATTTTGAAGGAAACTGAACAACATAGATATGACGATTACTGATTGTCATTAGAGTGTACTATATTTATTTTACTAAATCTTAAATTGCCTAGCTTGTTGGAAAGATTTTTTATTGTTATAGAGTTTGAAGTATTAGAAATCCCCCAAATCACATCTTTTTTGGCTTTTCTAGGTTTAAAAGAAATCCGCTAACCATATAAAATATTAAAATCTCCTTGCATGGTACATACATATACATATGCAACAGGGAAGTTTATCATTTAAATATAACTAGAGTAAGTTCTAAAATTATATTATAAATAAAGATACAGTCATTCGTAGGAATTTCTACTGGGCTACTTGCCTTTCAGAGTGAATCAGTTCTCTAGTATCCCAAGAAAGCAGATTCTCTTTTGCTTTTGTTTTTGTTTTTCTTTATAAGACCCATCTTTGGGGTTAACAGAATCCTAAATCAGTTGACAATTGTATCTGAAATATCTTCTTCTGATCTTTGAACTCTTACTTTTTCATGACGATTGTGATATTTACATGTAGTAATAGTCAGTGAGATAGGAAACCCTAAATTCACCATCACCTATGTTTCAGCAGGAGCTAGCAGACTTCTCCTTTCTAAAGTAAGACGTTATTCCCAATTCAGAGAAGCTATTCGGTCTATTCTATCAGAAGCATATCCCGCAAGATTTACAAATAAATAGTGTGCAAGAATACTATATTCACATATTATTTTCCCAGATAAAGTTATTAAAAATAATTTAAATAATCCAGCTGCAAAAACAAGTCTAAGAATATAGCTCTTTGCTTTTCTCTAGGAATTTCACAATATTTAATTTGGTCTTTGCTATTGTCAGTTTCTCTCTTAAGAATTTCCTTCATGGTAAAGAATGTGTTCCTTATTTCTAATCTAAATTACTTTTGCTTCAAGTACATTTTTACTATTATTTTCGTTAACTTAAAAATTATGGGAAAAAAAGACATTTTCTCCTCTAGAATATTTTAATCTTTTAAAAATAGTCTTTGATATCTACTGACAGCTTCCACAAAATTAGCTCTCATTTATATAAGAGTTAAAACATTGTATTTTAAATATGTGAAATAAAACTCTAATTATGTTGTTACAATTTATAATTCCTCCTGTCACTGACTTGCTTCAAAGCATCCTGTGTTTCCTAATTGTGTATCCACTTAAATTAAAAATCGTATATATATATATATATGATGGTTCCTACCTTAATCTGGGTAGTATTTGAAGCTGTGGCTTCTGGGAGATAATTAGGGTTGGATGAAGTCGTGAGTATCCGGTCCTCATGATTGGATTAGTGCCCTTTTAAGAAGATACTATAGAGCTCTCCCCCTATCCCCCTGCTTCTTTCTTTATTACATGAGGACACATCCAGAAAGTAGCCACCTGAAAGCCAGGAAGAGAGCTCTCACTGGAACCCAACCAGGATCGCAGATTTCCAACTTCCAAAATTGTGAGAAAATAAATGTCTGTTGTCTAAGCCACTTAGCCTACGGTATTTTGTTATGGTAGCATGGACAGACTAGTACACTACTGTGATGGTTAATACTGAGTGTCAACTTGATTGGATTAAAGGATCCAAAGTATTGATCCTGGGTGTGTCTGTGAGGCTGTTGCCAAAAAGATTAACATTAAAGTGGGTAGGCTCACCCACCCTTAATATGGGTGGGCACGATCTAATCTGCTGCCAGCATGGCTAGAATATAAAGCAGGCAGGAAAATGTGAAAAGACCAGACTGGCCTAGCCTCCAAGCCTACATCTTTCTCCAGTGATGGATGCTTCTTGCCCTTGAACATCAGACTCCAAGTCCTTCAGTTTTCAGACTCAGACTGGCTCTCCTTGCTCCTCAGCTTGCAGACGGCCTATTGTGGGACCTTGTGATCGTGTGAGTTAATACTTAGTAAACTCACCGTCTATCTATCTATCTATCTATCTATCTATCTATCTATCTATCTATCTATCATCTATCTATCCTATTAGCTCTGTCCATCTAGAGAACCCTGACTAATACAACCACCTTATTTCAAAATAGGATTTCAGATGGCTTACACAATATATACAATATATCATATCAACTGAAAAATGATGGGAAAATTAAAAGCAGGGTAATTAGAAACAAAAGCAAGGACAATGCTTGTAGCAATTTGATGTAAAGTGTGCTAGACATAGACCATACACTTTCCGTTAAGCTACCTATAAGCCAAACCAAAGAGGAAATACAATTAGTTAAGTAGCTCGCAATTACTATTAAAGAGAAATAAATGATAAGCAGAGTTATGCCTGGTCATGAGATTTACAGAAAGTTCCTCCCAGTGATTCCTCATAAAGATGATACTCTAGCACTGCAAAAAGGAGGATTAGCAACAGCACTCTTTGTGGCAGTGGCTGCTGCCATCATGTCGGCTGCAGCATGGCTGTGGCTGCACACTCCATGAAGCCTGTGGGAACCCTGCCTCTTCTGATTTGGGACAGAAGCTCCCCAGGTGCCACTGCAGCCACTCAAACCACAGCTGCAGACCCTGGCCTCCTGCTCCACAAAGCGGGCAGGAGCCTTGCCCTCCTAGGCAAGGCCACAGCCACCCAAACTGCAGCTGTGGATCCAAGCCTCCCTGTGCTTTTGTGGGAGCCAGGAATAGGCAGGATCTGCCCTCTCAGATGCAGCTGTGGCTGCAGACCTGGGCCTCTCACTCCAGGAAGCAGGCAGGATCTGGTGACAAGTGGGCACCCTGCCTCTTCCGAGTTGGCAGGGTAGGAGCTCAAAGTAGCCACGGCAGCTTCCCCAGGGACAGGAAACAGGCATCTCTGTGGGGGCCCCAGGAAAGACACCTCCCTTCCACTGCAATCTCTGCAGGCTCATGAGTGTCTGCTCTCTCTCTGCTTGATGTCTGCTCTGATCTCAGAGCCAGGGCTGGGGCTGAGCCCTGAGGCCATGAATGTTAGCAGGAGGCAAATTGATTCCTGGGTGGAAGAGGGTGGGGTCCCCAGTAAGGCCCCACCCTCAGGCCAGGGAGGGACTGAAGGCTGGAGGCTGGGCTGCCAGTCCCACAAGCAGGAGTGGGAACTCCTAGTGCCTCTTCCTGCCAGCCCATGGACACTCATGGACCAATCTGCATGCACTTCCTCCCCTCTGAGGTCCATAAAAGCCCTTGGCTCAGCCCGAGCAGGGTACAGGATGGCAAGAAGATGAAGAGGGCAGAGAGACAACGGGACAGGACAATCAACTGCAGAGAGGAGGAGTACTATCTCTGCTGAGAGCTGCAGAGATGAACTGCTGGCACAGAGGAGCTACCCACTCCTCTGAGCTGTTCTAACACTAAATACAACTCTTCTTCACCCTTCACTTGTCTGCATACCTCATTCTTCCTGGACACAAGACAAGAACTTGGGCAAAGGTGCCATGGACACAGAGGTTTCCAGCCTGAAAAATCAACACCGCAGAGATCCTGTAACACTATATCCATTCCCCACTCTTTTCTGCCCACTCTATGCCTTTGGAGAGTAGCCTTCTTTGGACTCTCTTGCACTCTGAGATAAACCAACAGAAGACCAAAGACAGAAGAGACAGTGTAGGATGTTTATTCACATATCTCCCACCCTGCCAGGCCTGGTTTCAGCAGTGACTATATTCTCCTACTTTAGATAAGACTTTCTGGTGAATGGAGGCTCTACCACAGCCACAACTTTTACACAGTTGTGGTAAGACCATTCTTGCTCTTGCTTCTTCAGGTCCAGATGATACATTGCTATCCTCTGTTGGTTCTCCTAACCCTCTATTAATCATTCTTCAATCAGGCTCTTGTCCATTAAGCCTTTGAAATCTGTCATCTCCTTCCTGCCTAGAATAACAGCCAATCTATATAATTCCTTCTTGTATTGTCCTTTCATATAGGCAAAATCATAATGCCAAGGGTAATTTACCAAAAACAATTATACAGTGTTATGCTTTGCATTAATTCACAGATAAAATTTATACTCTCTATAAAATATGGATAAACTCTTGTTTTTAAAAATAGAACACAAATACTCTCAGATGCACAGGGCAATATGCCAGCAGATTCAGAAACCACAAGACAAATACACCTTTTCCCAAAGCACTGTTTTTTTCTCAAATGCCTATTTTTTTTTTAATTTTTAATTTTTATATTTGTCACGCACATATAGAAATAGAAGATGTAAGGCTGGGCCCAGTGGCTCACACCGGTAATCCCAGCACTTTGGGAGGCCAAGGTGGGCAGATCACCTGAGGGGAGGAGTTTGAGACTAGCCTGACCAACATGGTGAAACCCCATCTCTACTAAAAATACAAAATTAGCCAGGTGTGGTGGTGCATGCCTGTAATCCCAGCTACTTGGGAGGCTGAGGCAAGAGAATCACTTAAACCCGAGAGGAGGAGGTTGCAGTGAGCCAAGATCACACCATTGCATTCCAGCCTGAGCAACAAGAGCGAAACTCCATCTCAAAAAAAAAAAAAAAGAAAGAAAAGAAATAGAGTTATTTGTTTATTTTCATATTGTCCCAAGATCGCGTTTATATTTTTATGTTGATTTTGTTGCGAGAATCCATAGAGCGTGACTGAAAATCTTTGTAGGTTTATGTTATCTGCAGTCTGATTATCATTTTGGTAATAAACCTGCAGGATTGGAGCCCACCAGGGGCAACAAGACAAACCAGTGGTTTCTTTTCTTTCTTTTTTTTTTGAGACAGAGTCTCACTCTGTTGCCCAGGTTGGAGTGCAGTGGTGCAATCTTAGCTCACTGCAACCTCCGCCTCCTGGGTTCAAACGATTTTCCTGCCTCAGCCTCCCAAGCAGCTGGGACTACAGGCACATGCCACCACACTTGGCTAATTTTTTGTATTTTTAGTAGAGAGGGGGTTTCACCATGTTAGCCAGGATGGTCTCAATCTCCTGACCTAATGATCCACCCGCCTTGGCTTCCCAAAGTGCTTGGATTATAGGTGTGAGCCACTGCACCTGGCCACCAGTGGTTTCTTAAGAAGTCTGATGAGACTTACAGAGGTAGACTTTTTAACAATTCAACTATTTGAACATTCACATCTCTTACATTCATGTGAGATGTGCATATTATTTTTTAGGGGAATGTCCTAGATCTGACACAGTGAAGGCTACTGATCTACAGATGAAGGTGGCATTTTGGTCCTTAATTGTTTCTACCTGATGGCTCCTTCATGACATGTTTCTTAGGGAAATCAGTTATTGGGGTCTCACTGGAAACCTTGACAAGGTGAAACAATATTCTTCCTAGGAACCTTCTTAGGGAAATGGCTAGTTTGCTCACCTTTTTTTTTCTCCACATTATTCTCTCCTTTCCTGTTAGGTGAGTTGCTCATGAGTGATAATAACACAACTGAATGTCTATCACAAGACATTGGTGTATCACTGCCAACTTCTTTTAGAAGTAATATTACTTTCTTTAGGAACACTAACAAAGTACCCCACACCGAGTGGCTTAGAGAAGAGAAATTACTGTCTCACATTTCTTGAATCTAGAAGTCTGAGATCGAGTTACAAGTGGGGTCATGCTCCCTCTGAAGGTATTAGGGAAAGACCTCTTCCAGGCCTATCTTCCAGCTTTTGGAAGTTCTTTGGCTTGTGGTAGTATAGCTCCATTTTTTCACATGGTGTTCTTCCTGTGTGTGCCTCTGCCCAAATTTCTCATTTTTAAAAATAAGGACACCATCATACTGGATGAGGGGCTATGCAACAACAACAACAACAACAAAAAACCCCAAAAAAACAAAAACAAAAAAACCAGCTGGGCGCAGTGGCTCATGTCTGTAATCCCAGCACTTTGGGAGGCCAAAGGGGGTGGATCACCTGAGGTCAGGAGTTCGAGACCAGCCTGCCCAACATGGCGAAACCCCATCCCTACTAAAAATACAAAAAATTAGCCAGGCGTGGTGGCGGGCACCTGTAATCCCAGCTACTCAGGAGGCTGAGGCAGGAGAATCGCTTGAACCCAGGAGGCGGCAGTTGCAGTGAGCTGAGATCACACCACTGCACTCCAGCCTGGGTAACAAGGGTGAAACTTCATCTCAAAAACAAAACAAAACAAAACAAAAAAACCCACGTTTTTCTTAATGTGTGTGGGTTTCACCGCAACAAGCACTTTTCTAATTCTCTGTGGACATCACCTGAGTATCCTACAACTCAATCCAATTCTGATAATATCTATCTTGAGATAGCATCATATTCTACAGATTGATGTAAAGGATACAATGAACAGCCAGATGGAGAGATATATAGGGCCAGGGCCAGGGCCAGAAGATTCTAAACACAGAAGCACACAGTTGTGTCCTTGTTCATCAACCCCTCTGAACCTTGTCCTTTTGAGTTTTTATAGAGACTTAATATTATACGGGCATGACTGACTAAACCATTGGCAAATGGTGATCAACTTAGCATTCAGCTCTTCACCCCTCCCCAAATGTCAGGGATGGGGCTGAAAGTTCCAATCTTGTAATTATGTGCTTATTTCCCTGGCAACAAGCCCTCCATCCTGTGGTTATGTAGGAGCTTTCAAAAAAACCACTTCAGTCACATAAAGTCAGGTGTGGTTGAAAGGCACTTGTTATGAATAAAGCAAGATAATTTTTTCACTTTTTCCTCTCTTGAGCTGCTGCAGAGAGGTTTCAGGAACCGAGGACACACGACCAAATATTATTTAAAAAGACAGTTCTATTGCAATAATTATTTAGGAAATCACATAGACTTTAGTTGCTATAAATCAGGAGCTCTCAACAAAGTCCAAAACATACATGTTTAATTATATCACAATATTATAGGGCCCCACGCTGTGGTATTATGACTACAGCTTAACTAATTTTATCTGTAATGATCACATTTCTGAATAAAGTCACATTCTGAGGTACTGAGGGTTAGAACTTCAACATATGAATTTTGGCAGGACATAATTAACCCATAATAGTAGTGTACTGATAAAAATTGTTTTCTTTACATCATCCCTTTTGATGCCTTTTGTGCACTAATAAAATACTATTTGAATTTCTATGTTAGTTGTCAGTTACTGTAATTGTGATTTCTTTTAAAAATTAATATTCCATAAAATGGGCATTTATATGCTTGAACCTGGGAGGTGGGGGTTGCAGTGAGCCGAGATTGTGCCACTGCAATCTAGCTTGGGCAACAGAGTGAGACATTATCTCAAACAAAAAAAAAAAAGGAGAAATATTTATAATTGTTGAAATCACTATCATTTTTACATATAACTAGAAATAGATATATCAGATTTTGATAAAAGTTTGCCTAGCTTAAAATAGATAAGAGATGCCTTCAAGTTGCCTCAAGGAGAAATTAGCTATATCAAACACATCATTTGTGTACATGGTGAGTCAATTTATTCTATTTTAAATTTCCATTGCAGACTGAGTTAGATATTATGGGAAGATCCAATAACTCTTATTAGAAATAACTTAATAATTTAGCATACTAAACAGCACCCTTCTGGTTGAAAAGAGTGTCTGATATATCCCTAAGATGTTAGGGGTATCCTTTTTGTAAACTCCAAATAATTCAACTGCCTGTGAGGAAAATTTTGAACATAAATTTTAAAAAGTCTATGATCTGTTTGACTGTGCTAGCATAAAACTCATGAAAACATGGACTTTTCTGGAAATAAAAGAAAAAAGGTATAATGTAGGCCACTATAATGTCTTACTATGTCTTACTTTTTGCCTTCTTCTACTGAGTTAGCTAAGGCATTACTTGTACATTAATTTGTTGTTGTGGTTATTTTAAAAGTACATTTTAAAAGACAGATAATTGTTGTGACTTTTTAAAGAAAAAAATTATATATGCCTGATTTAAAATAAATTCCAGCAATACAGAAGTGAGAGAAAAAAAGAAAGAAAAAAATAAAAAAAAAGAAGAAAGAAAGAAAGGAAGAAAGAAAGAAAGAAAGAAAGAAAGAAAGAAAAAGAAAGAAAGAAAGAAAGAAAGAAAAAATGTTTTGGAGAAAATATTATGGACATTATTGGACTTAGTGACTGATTATATAAGGTCATTATTAAAAAACAAGAAAAGTGAAAGCCACTGTTAAGCACTAGATTGGTACTATTCCTTTTTATCATGGGTCAGAGAGTGATTTGTCATCACAGGAATAGACACTTAACCATCAGGTACAGACTTGTCTTCTTTGCTTACAGCATACAACTAAAATTTGTGGATCGCAGAGGCATTATTCATTGACTACGGTTCCGCTGACCACTCATTTAATGGCAATGGAAGTGGAGCAAAAGATTCATGCTCATAGAAATAATGGGTCTTCCCATGTACCTCATTATCAAGAAAATACTAGCTTGATAAAATAGTAGATTACCTGTCAAAAGATCAATTGGGGTGCCATTTTGGAGGCAACGCTATGTGAGGTTGATGTGCTATCCCACAGGATGGGATACAGGCCTTCAATCAGCAGTCAATATACAGTAATATCTAAGCCCGAGTGCTTAGTCCAGGAATCAACAGATATAGGCAGCAGTGAATCACTATTACCACTACATCTGTAACTCATTTAAAGAATATCTGCTTCTTTCTTGTCCCAACAAAGTAGACCTGCAAGCATAAAAAACTATCTCAAGATGAAATGCCTCTATTTTATAGCATTTACTTAATGCTGTTTGCATTTAATTTGCATTTATTTTGTGTCATAACTTGACTGGGAAAAAGGGTTTGTGTATTTGTGTTAAGTTTACTTACTGAACAGAATATTTATAACCCATTTATATTTGAAAGTGGTCACTATATAATACTGTAAGTACATATAAGAAATAGGGGAGTTGTTTTCAGAATAAATCTCATTGACAAATATTTACCAGACATGAACATATAGAGTGTGCTGTGCTAGGATGTTGTTCAATATGCAGAAATAACAGATTCAATCTCAGAGTTTCTGGGTTCAAATCACAAGGTTGCATCTTTTTCAGCAGAGGAAACCAGAGGCTGTCTTTGGCAAACAGTGTTGAAAATAACAATCTCGATTTTTCCTGGAGGGAGCCAAGATGGCCGAATAGGAACAGCTCCGGTCTCCAGCTCCCAGCCCCAGCGACACAGAAGACTGGTGATTTCTGCATTTCTGCTTGAGGTACCGGTTTCATCTCACTAGGGAGTGCCAAACAGTGGGTGCAGGACAGTCAGTGAAGCGCATTGTGCGCGAGCCGAAGCAGGGCGAGGCACTGCCTCACTCGGGAAGCGCAAAGAGTCAGGGAGTTCCCTTTCCTAGTCAAAGAAAGGGGTAACAGACGGCACCTGGAAAATCGGGTCAGTCCCACCCTCATACTGCGCTTTCCCAACGGGCCTGGAAAACGGCACACTAGGAGATTGTATCCCGCACCTGGCTCGGAGGGTCCTATGCCCACGGAGTCTCGCTGATTGCTAGCACAGCAGTCTGAGATCAAGCTGCAAGGCGGCAGCGAGGCTGGGGTAGGGGCGCCCGCCATTACCCAGGCTTGCTTAGGTAAACAAAGCAGCCAGGAAGCTCAAACTGGGTGAAGCCCACCACAGCTCAAGGAGGCCTGTCTGCCTCTGTAGGCTCCACCTCTGGGGGCAGGGCACAGACAAACAAAAAGTCAGCAGGAATCTCCAGAGACTTAAACATCCCTGTCTGACTGACAGCTTTGAAGAGAGTAGTGGTTCTCCCAGCACGCAGCTGGAGATCTGAGAACGGACAGACTGCCTCCTAAAGTGGGTCCCTCATCCCTGAGCAGCCTAACTGGGAGGCACCCCCCCAGAAGGGAAAGGCTGACACCTCACTGGGCCAGCTACTCCTCTGAGACAAAACTTCCAGAGGAACTATCAGACAGCTGAATTGGTGGTCTGACGAAAATCCGCTGTTCTGCAGCCACCGCTGCTGACACCCAGCCAAACGGGGTCTGGAGTGGACCTCTAGTAAACTCCAACAGACCTGCAGCTGAGGGTCCTGTCTGGTAGAAGGAAAACTAACAAACAGAAAGGACATCCACACCAAAAACCCATCTGTACATCACCATCATCAAAGCCCAAAAGTAGATAAAACCGCAAAGATGGGGAAAAAACAGAGCAGAAAAACGGGAAACTCTAAAAAGCAGAGCACCTCTCCTCCTCCAAAGGAACGCAGTTCCTCACCAGCAATGGAACAAAGCTGGATGGAGGATGACTTTGACGAGTTGAGAGAAGAAGGCTTCAGACGATCAAACTACTCTGAGCTACGGGAGGAAATTCAAAACAATAGCAAAGAAGTTAAAAACTTTGAAAAAAAATTAGAAGAATGGATAACTAGAATAACCAATGGAGAGAAGGGCTTAAAGGAGATGGAGGAGCTGAAAGCCAAGTTTCGGGAACTACGTGAAGATTGCAGAAGCCTCAGTAGCAGATGCGATCAACTGGAAGAAAGGGTATCGCAGATGGAAGATGAAATGAAGCGAGAAGGGAAGTCTAGAGAAAAAAGAATAAAAAGAAATGAACAAAGCCTCCAAGAAATTTGGGACTACGTGAAACGACCAAACCTACGTCTGATTGGTGTACCTGAAAATGATGGGGAGAATGGAACCAAGTTGGAAAACACTCTGCAAGATATTATCCAGGAGAACTTCCCCAATCTAGCAAGGCAGGCCAACATTCAGATTCAGGAAATACAGAGAACGCCACAAAGATACTCCTCGAGAAGAGCAACTCCAATACACATAATTGTCAGATTCACCAAAGTTGAAATGAAGGAAAAAATGTTAAGGGCAGCCAGAGAGAAAGGTCGGGTTACCCACAAAGGGAAGCCCATCGGGCTAACAGCTGATCTCTCGGCAGAAACTCTACAAGCCAGAAGAGAGTGGGGGCCGATATTCAACATTCTTAAAGAAAAGAATTTTCAACCCAGAATTTCCTATCCGGCCAAACTAAGCTTCATAAGTGAAGGAGAAATAAAATACTTTACAGACAAGCAAACGCTGAGTGATTTTGTCACCACCAGGCCTGCCCTAAAAGAGCTCCTGAAGGAAGCACTAAACATGGAAAGGAACAACCGGTACCAGCCACTGCAAAAACATGCCAAATTGTAAAGACCATCGAGGCTAGGAAGAAACTGGATCAACTAATGAGCAAAATAACCAACTAACATCATAATGACAGGATCAGATTCACACATAACAATATTAACGTTAAATGTAAATGGGCTAAATGCTCCAATTAAAAGACACAGACTGGCAAACTGGATAAGGAGTCAGGACCCATCAGTGTGCTGTATTCAGGAAACCCATCTCACGTGCAGAGACACACATAGACTCAAAATAAAGGGATGGAGGAAGATCTATCAAGCAAATGGAAAACAAAAAAGGCAGGGGTTGCAATCCTAGTCTCTGACAAAATAGACTTTAAACCAACAAAGATCAAAAGAGACAAAGAAGGCCATTACATAATGGTAAAGGGATCAATTCAACAAGAAGAGCTAACTATCCTAAATATATATGCACCCAACACAGGAGCACCCAGATTCATAAAGCAAGTCCTCAGTGACCTACAAAGGGACTTAAACTCCCACACAATAATAATGGGAGATTTTAACACCCCACTGTCAACATTAGACAGATCATCTAGACAGAAAGTTAACAAGGATATCCAGGAATTGAACTCAGCTCTAAACAAAGTGGACCTAATAGACATCTACAGAACTCTCCACCCCAAATCAACAGAATATACATTTTTTTCAGCACCACACCACACCTATTCCAAAATTGACCACATAGTTGGAAGTAAAGCTCTCCTCAGCAAATGTAAAAGAACAGAAATTATAACAAACTGTCTCTCAGACCACAGTGCAATCAAACTAGAACTCAGGATTAAGAAACTCACTCAAAACCGCTCAACTACATGGAAACTGAACAACCTGCTCCTGAATGACTATTGGGTACATAATGAAATGAAGGCAGAAATAAAGGTGTTCTCTGAAACCAACGAGAACAAAGCCACAACCTACCAGGATCTATGGGACACATTCAAAGCAGTGTGTAGAGGGAAATTTATAGCACTAAATGCCCACAAGAGAAAACAGGAAAGATCCAAAATTGACACCCTAACATCACAATTAAAAGAACTAGAAAAGCAAGAGCAAACACGTTCAAAAGCTAGCAGAAGGCTAGAAATAACTAAAATCAGAGCAGAACTGAAGGAAATAGAGACACAAAAAACCCTTCAAAAAATTAATGAATCCAGGAGCTGGTTTTTTGAGAAGATCAACAAAATTGATAGACCACTAGCAAGACTAATAAAGAAGAAAAGAGAGAAGAATCAAATAGATGCAATAAAAAATGAAAAGGGGAATATCACCACCGATCCCACAGAAATACAATCTACCATCAGAGAATACTACAAACACCTCTATGCAAATAAACTAGAAAATCTAGAAGAAATGGATAAATTCCTCGACAAATACACCCTCCCAAGACTAAATCAGGAAGAAGTCGAATCTCTGAATAGACCAATAACAGGTTCTGAAATTGTGGCAATAATCAATAGCTTACCAACCAAAAAGAGTCCAGGACCTGATGGATTCACAGCTGAATTCTACCAGAGGTACAAGGAGGAACTGGTACCATTCCTTCTGAAACTATTCCAATCGATAGAAAAAGAGGGAATCCTCCCTTACACATTTTATGAAGCCAGCATC